>NC_091497.1:35559945-35853149 GCF_947461875.1 Haliaeetus albicilla | reverse complement strand
TATAGGACCAACAGGAAAGAATCAAAAACCAGTAATATGCAGCATCATAAAAGTAGACATAGAAGGAAAATTTAAAAAGTGATGGGGTATAGGACAGGAAAGAATTAAAAAATAGGGACAGAACTGGTTAACAGAGATAGAAAATTTTAAAAAGTGACGGAATAAGGAAAAATGGAAAATAATGAAAAATAGGGACAGCGAACTAAAGAAATGAAGATGTAGAAACAAAATCTAAAAAGCAACAGGCTACAGGACAGACAAGAAAGTATTAAACAATAGTGACAGCAAAATACATAGAGAAATAGAAAGGAAATTTAAAAGTGATGGAGTGCAAGACAGGAAAAATTAAAAAACAAAGTGAACTGGATAAAAGGTGACACAGAAAGAAAATTTTAACAGTGACAGCATTAAAGAAAGGCTAGGAAAAAAAATAAAAAATAAGGATAGGGTGAATAATACAGAGACACAGAGAAAGAAAATGTAAGAATTGGCAGGGTACACGACAGCCAGGAAAGAATCAAAAAGCTGTGATACACTGCTTGATAAAAGTAGACATAGAAAGAAAATTTTAAAAATGATGGCATACAGGACAGGAAAAAAAAATTAAAATAGGGAGAGATAAATAGAGATATGGAAAGAAAATTTTTTTAAAAATGGGGTGCAAGACAGAGACGAAAAAACTAAAAATATATAGACAGTGAACTGTATAAAACTAGCCATAGAAAGAAAATTTAAAAAGCAACCACTTACAGGACATACGGGGAAAAAATTAAAAAAATAGGGACAGCAAACAAATAAACACAGAAAGAAAATTTTAAAAGTGAGATGGTACAGGACACAGGATAAAATTAAAAAAAAACAAAGACAGTGAATAGGTTAAAGTAGGCATAGAAAGCAAATTTGAAAAAAGTGACAGGTGTCATGGTTTAACCCCAGCTGGCAACTAAGCACCACCCAGCTGCCTGCTTGCTGCCCCCCTGCAGCAGGATGGGGGAGAAAAATCAGGAAAAAAAAAAAGTAAAACTCACAGGTTGAGATAAAGACAGTTTAATAGGTAAAGCAGAAGCCATGCACACAAGCAAAGCAAGACAAGGAATTCATTCCCCGCTTCCCATCAGCAGGCAGGTGTTCAGCCATCTCCAGGAAAGGAGGGCTCCATCCTGTGTAACGGTTACATGGGAAGACAAATGCCATCGCTCTGAATGTCCCCCCTTCCTTCTCCTTCCCCCAGCTTGATATGCTGAGCATGACATCATAGGGTCTGGAACAGCCCTTGGGTCAGTTGGGGTCAGCTGTGTCCCCTCCCAGCTCCTTGTTCAGCCCCAGCCTGCTCACTGGTGGGGCAGGGTGAGAAGCAGAACAGCCCTTGACTCTGTGCAAGCACTGCTCAGCAATAACAAAAACATCCCTGGGTTATCAATGCTGTTTTCAGCACAAATCCAAAACGTAGCCCCATACTAGCTACTGGGAAGAAAATTAACTCAATCCCAGCCAAAACCAGCACAACAGGGTACGTGACAGAGACAAAAGAATTAAAAAATGGGGACAGCTAACTAAACAGACAGACATAGGAAGAAAATTTAAAAGGTGATGGGCTACATGACAGACAGGAATAACTTAAAGACAGTGAGTAGGTTAAAGTAGACATAGAAAGAAAAAGTAAAAAGCAACGAGGTACACAATAGTGAGGAAAGAATTAAAAAACAGTGATACACAGCTTGATACAAGTAGACATAGAGGGAAAGTTTAAGAAGTGATTGGGTACAGGACAAAAAAATTTTAAAATAGCCACAGTGAACTAAAACTGAGAAATATAAAGGAAATTTAAAAGTGACACAGGGGCACAGGACAGAGAGGAAAAAAATAAAAAATAAAGACAGCGAACTGGATAAAAGTAGACATAGAAAGCAAATTTTCAAAGCAACAGGGTACACAACAGACAGGAAATAATTAAAAAATAGCAATAGGCAGATTCATAAAAGTAGATGTAGCATCGTGGTTTAACTCTGGCTGGCAACTAAGTACCATACAGCTGCTCACTTACTCCCCCACAGTGGGATAGGGGGAGAATCGGAAGGGTAAATGTAAGAAACTCATGGGTTGATATAAAAAGTTTAATAATTAAAAAGACTTTTTTTTTTTTTTTAAGTTGTATGAGGAAAAAAAAACCAGCAAATGAAAACAATTGCTCACCACCAACTGACCTATGCCCAGCCAGTCTCAAGCAACTGGATACAGGACAGAGAGGGAGGAATTAAAATATAGGGTCAGGGAGACAGAGAGGGGAAGACATAGAAATTAAATTTTCAAAGTCATGGGGTACAAGGCAGTGCAGAAAAAATAAAAAACAGGGAGAAGAAGCTGGTTAGAGAGAGGCATATTAAAAATTTAAAAGGCAACAGGGTACTGGGCAGAGTTGACAGAAGAATAACAAGTTTTGAGAAGCCATACACATAGGTGGGCAGGCAGAGAGGGAGACAGAGGAAGGGAGGCAAGCAGATGTCTAAAGAAGGGAGGCAGAGGTGGGCCTGGATGTAGAGGAGAGGACGTGCGACTCACCACAGCTCCTGGTGCCGGCACGAGACTTCACCGCCCCGATGCTTCTCTCTCTCTGCCTCTGCCCCTTCCTCCTCCCCAGTGCCGGCTGCCTGACCCTCACCCACTCGGCAGCATGCAGTAGACACCTCAATGCTCCTCATCCACAAGGCTTGCTTTGATACATGGTGGCTCACCCATGTAGCCAACAAAGGCCAGGGACAGCTCAGAGGGATCCTCCCTTGCCACAGGGACTGGCTATTCCTTGCTGCAGGCACCTACCAGCCAGACCCCCGTGCACTCCCTCCTTGGCCAGTTCCCCTGCCCAGGCAGCCCCCTTTACAGCTGGAGCCCCTTCACACAGCAGGGCCAGCCCCATCCTCAGCCTCACTGACCACACCTGGGACCATCCCAGCCCCAGCTGGAGCCCATCAGGAACAGGGGCCATTGCCAAAGGCCCACAGCACATCATCCCCACCCCTGCACCTACCCACATCCAGGGAGACAGAGGAGGCAGGAAAAATTTATTCATTAATGCATATAAGAATGAGTTGGCTACAAGGCTCAGTGCCCAAAGGCAGCAGGATGGGGGGAATAAAAGGGAAGAGAAAAGCAGGAGGAGGGACAGAGGGACACAGATGTGCAAGACAGGGAGCCAGGAAATTGGATGCTGGGATCAAGAGAGGGACAAGAAGCAGGAAAACCACGTAGAGAGAGAAGAGAAGAGAGACTGAGCAGAACAACAGGGATGGAGATGGAGGAATAAATAATAGGAAGCAGGGGAGAGAAGGGGAAGGGACTGGCAGGACAAGAAGATAAAGACAGGACAAGGGACAGGGAAACATTCTCAAGTGATACAGGAGAAGAAACAGCAAGAACTAGATGTCGTGGTTTAACCCCAGCCAGCAACTAAGCACCACGCAGCCGCTCACTCACTCCCCCCCATCCAGTGGGATGGGGGAGAAAATCAGGAAAAGAAGTAAAACTCCTGGGTTGAGATAAGAACGATTTAATAGAACGGAAAAGAAGAAACTAATAATGATAATAACAACACTAATAAAATGACAACAGTAGTAATAAAAGGATTGAAATGTACAAATGATGCGCAGGGCAATTGCTCACCACCCGCCGACCGACACCCAGCCAGTCCCCGAGCGGCGAAATCCCTGCCCCCCCACTTCCTAAACTAGATGGGACGTCACATGGTATGGCATACACTGTTGTCCAGTTTGGGTCAGGTGCCCTGGCTGGGCATGAGAAGCTGAAAAATCCTTGACTCTAGTCTAAACACTACTGAGCAACAACTGAAAACATCAGTGTTATCAACATTCTTCACATACTGAACTCAAAACATAGCACTGTACCAGCTACTAGGAAGACAGTTAACTACATCCCAGCTGAAACCAGGACACTAGAAAAAAGAAACAGGGACCCAGGTAGAGAGAAAAATTTCAAAAAGCAACAGCATACAAGAAACATAGGCAAGAACTAACAAATAGGCACAGGGAGATGTAGACAGAGGGAGATGTAGAAAGAAAATGTAAGAAGTGACAGGGTACAGGACAGAGGGAAGAGTTAAGAACTAGAGACAGGGAGATGGATAGAAGGAAACAGAAAGAAAATTTTGAAAGCAACAGGGTACAAGAATCAAAAAGTAGGTACATGGAGTTGCACAGAGGGAGACGTAAGAACGAAATTTGAAAAGCAACAGGGTACAAGAAACACAGGCGAGAAATTAAAATAAGGTCAGGGAGACAGAGAGAGGGAAGAGTAGCAAGAAAATTTAAAAAGCAACTGGGTTTAAGAAACATGCAAGAATTTAAATAGGGATGGAGAGGTAGGAAGTTTCAAAAGTGATGACATACAAGAAACATAGGCAAGATTTTAAAAATAGGGACAGGGAGCCTGATAGAAGGAAACTGTGGTGGGTTGACCTTGCCTGGCTGACGAGTGTCCACCAAGCCACTCTATCAGTCCTCCTCCTCAACAAGACAGGAGGGTAGAAAATACAACACAAAAGCTTGTGGGTCAAGATAAGGACAAAGAGATCACTCACCAATCACTGTCACAGGCAAAACAGACTCAACTTGGGGAAAATAATTTGTCAGTCAAAATCAGAGTACAATAATGAGAAATATGAACAAATCTGACAAACAGCTTCCCCCCACCCCTCTCTTTTTTTCCTGGGCTCACCTTCACTCCTGACTTCTCTACCTCCTCCTACCGAGCAGCACAGGGGGAGAGGGAGCAGGGGGTTGCAGTCAGTTCATCACAAGTTGTCTCTGCTGCTCCTTCCTTCTTTGTGTTCTTCTTCTGTTCCAGTGTGTTGTCACTCCCATGGGGCCGCAAGTCCTGCCAGAAAACCTGCTCCAATGTGGGCTCCTCTCCACAGCGTCACAGCCTCCTTCGGGTGAATCCGCCTGCTCTGGCGAGCGGTCCCCCATGGGCTGCAGGGTGCATATTTGCTCTGCCATGGACCTCCATGGGCTGCAGGGGGACAGCCTGTGTCACCACGGTCTTCACTGCAGGCTGCAGGGGAATCTGCTTTAGGACCTGGATCACCTCCTCCTTTTCCTTCTTCACTGACCTTGGTGTCTGCAGGGCTGACAGCTTCTGCACAGCATTTTTTTAGCCCTTCTTAAATATCACAGAGGTGCTACCAGCGTTGCTGGTTGGCTCAGCTTTGACCAGTAGCAGCTCCATCTTGGAGCTGGAACTGGCTGTGCCCAACATGGGGGCAAGTCCTGGTGTCTTCTCACAGAACCCACCCCTGCAGCCCCTGCCCACTCCCCTGCCCCAGCTTGCCACACAAACTCACTACAACAGTGATCGGCTACAGGGCAGAGAGGGGGGATTGAAAAGTAGGGAAAGGGAGACAGGGAGAGATGGGGGGGGGGGGTAGCAATGGGCTACAGGACAGAGAGGAGGAACTAATAAAAAGGGAGAGGGTACCAGACAGAGAGATGGAGAAAAACAAATACTAGTGATGAGCCACAGGGCAGAAGGAAGAATTAAAAAAGGGGACAGTGAGGTGGACAACAGGGAGACTGAGAAATACCAAAAACACTGATGATCTAAAGGGGAGAGAGAGGGGAAATAAAGAACAGGGACAGGGAACCAGACAGAGAGAGAATAATAAAGACAAAAATGGGCTATGGGACAGTGAGGGAAGGAGTTAAAACATAGGGACAGGGACCTGGAACAAGAGAATCTAAGAAAGTAAAAGTGTATCCAGAATACAGGGCAGAGAAAGGAATTTAAAAATAGAGACACAGCATCAGACAGGTGAGAGCGGCGGGAATCATGAAGGGCTAAAGGGCAGACAGGGAGGAATTAACAAGATTGGGATAAGACGACAGACGGATAGATGGGGAAAGACAAAGTAGTGATGGGCTGCAGGGCAGAGACAGAGGATAAAAAAAGAGGGATGGGACAGGTCAGAAGTGCAGAGAGAAAAAGAAAACAGAGAGGCAGAACAACAGAGAAAGAGGGGGACTTGGGGAACAAGACAGGGAGAGGTACAGGAAGAAAAAAAACAAAAAAATTAAAGCAGTAAGAGAAAGAGAAGGTGGGGTCAGGGAGGGACTGGGATGCAGAAGAGGGGTGACACAGCCCCAGGGGTCCAGGACTCACTGTACCTCCCGCTCTTGGAGCTGCTGGGAGAATTTGACAATTCAGACATGTCTGTCTGTCTCTCCCTCTCCCTTCCTCCTCTGTAGCTGCAGTCACTTGACTGTCATCCACCTAAGAGAATAGATTGGTGCCTTACAGCTCTTACAATATGAGGCTTCCTAGAAACACGGCCTCACATGCACGCACACACACACTACATGACTGTACTGTGGTTTTGGTTACGCATACAGACCCTGCCGTGCACACTGGTGATTGGATCTGCTGAGGACTACACTAAGAAGGATCCATCCTCACCTGGAGAGGCAGGCTATCTCTTGTCTGCAGCTGCTGGCTGGATCCTCTTTATTTTATTCTTCAAATAAAAAATATTCTTCAAACGCAGACCACTATGGAATCTTTCCATCTGTCTCGTACTTTCACGGCAGAAGAAAGGGCAACCAGGGCGAAACGGTGCCAGCTGACATCCACCTGAGAGAAGAAAAAACAAACAAACAAAAACATTAGCACAAAGCTGGGTAGGAATCCAAAGCTGCCTTTTTTTTTGTGAACGTTTGTGAAGACAGTACGACTGAGCGGAGGAAAAAGTATTTTTGCGTCATCTTCGGTACAGTTGTTGACACAGGCCACTAGAGCTTTTGCATTTTTCAGACAACCGTGCCTTTTTTTTTTCCTCCCTTCTTTTTTGACTCATTGGCAACTTTACTTTCACTAGAACTCACTTTCCTAGATACACGCAGGTGACAGACATAGAGACCTACATACATTTTCTCAAGCCTTAGTATAGCCGAGGCTTCATCACCCTATATGTCCCAAGTTGAGTATTTTTGCTAGAGAGCACAGCAACACATCTGTCCTTGTGAACTGCCTCGTTGCAAAAAAGGAATCATTTTTTCCAGGCCGTCGCTCCAAACGGTCACGATCTTTTAAAACCGCAGTTGTGCCACCAAACCCGCTCAGGGTCCCTCCTAGCTTTTGACCGCCCTGAGATTTAACAGGCACACGCTCCAGTCCATCTTCCAACAGCAAAAATACGTTAACGCTCTCGGACCCAGAGCGCAACCCTACAGATGTCCGCACACGCACCCTGCCGTTTTGATGAGGAGCCACCGAGCATCCCTGCGAGCACAGCTGCACGCGCCAGATCGGTTTCCCCTGCGCCGCGAGTTACCGGTTTCGGTGAACGTAGTTTCTGACGCTTTAAACCGAAAACCGTATCTCGACGCTTCGCCACAGCAGAAACGACCCATCGCTAGAACGCTACAAAAACGCAGTAACACCGATTGCAAACCCACAGCAGCAACAGCTCCAGAAATATTTAGACCAGGAACAAGGGAGAAGCTGTTTTATTTTTCATCTCACACACAGGGGAGCGGCAGGCAGAGAAAAGGGTTGGCGTTCTGAGCCCTTACAGAAAACGGGCATTCTCCTTCCATTCCTCGGCCCGTCCGTGAAGGTCTAAATACCGCAACACTACTACGGCAACATCGAGGGTAGGGAACAGCAGCCCTGCCACTGGACTTGCCACTGACCCATGCTATTTACGTAGCAGGACGCGTACGCAGAGGGACACGTTTTGCCACACACAACCCTGAACTTCCTGAAAATTTACGTTTACCAAAAAAAGCCTTTTGGAACATATTGCCAAACAACATTCAGCAAGAAAGCTTTGATGCGTTTGACACACGCAAGTTTTTGGTCACTTGCTATTTGCTTCCTGTTGCTGCTGCTGTTCTTCCCTCAGAAATTCTACTCGTAGCCAAGTTATTCACTACTGGTTCAAGCATTTGCCTTCCTGGTATTACCAGCACATTCACAGAGGCAAGTAACTTAATTGCTCTTCTACAATTATCCAAACGACAATTACAGCCATGAAAGAGAAGGAGAGGTCAGGCAGCAGAAGAGCTCTGCAGGCTGGCACCAGTCAATATTGCACTCTCTAAAAACAAACAACAACAAAACAAAACCGTGACCTTGTAGCCTTCTTTTTTTTTTTTTTTTCTTCTTCTTTCAGAGCTTATCCCTGCCTCAGCATTTTGTCTTGTCAGAGCATGAAGCGCAGGTGATCCGTACCCTGACGACTTCTGCGTGTGACAAATGCCTGTTCAGAAATAGTCCAGATCTGCAAGACTGGTGTCATTTTTAGGGTTTTAATCATCATAACTCAAATTTTATTTACTCACGCATTTGTGAGGAAACTAATTAACTTTTAGACACTGCCTCTCCTTTTTTTGGGGGGTGGGGGTGGAAATGTGTTAGAGACTGAAAAACATTACGATTCAGAGCTCCCAACCACGAGGGAGTGGTGGAGAAATCAATGAAAGCAAAGACCAACAGCAGCAACATCAACTGAAAGTTAGCTTTAATTCCAATCACGTACTTAAGCGACTCTCCAAGTCTATGCCTCGGTCCTAGGAATGACTAGTCCCTTTTTGGAAGGACAGACTTTTTCACTTAAAAGTCCTAGACTGAAGACTCCGCTGAACAGAATGGGGATTGTCCCACGGGACAACATGCCATCTACACTCTTAATGGGGAAGGAAAAAAAAAAAAAATCAAGTTTAAGCACCAGTTCCCATCATGTTTCACTCATTACATTTCTGCTGGCATCTAGGTGCTCAAAAATGAACTACAGGGACACCACATATTCCTAAAAATTCAGTTATACATAAAAAAGTAAAAGGCTATTTCCAACTTGCCCATAAAATCAGTATGAACAGAGAGAAGAGAAACACTCGACCCTGAAGAAGCTAACAGGCAGCTCTGAATTTACCAGACAGGAAATTTCATTCTTTCGCTTGAAACAAAGACACATCAAGGGACCAGTTCAGGAACAGGGCACGATCTGTTAACAGCAATTTTTCCATCACCTTTTCTGCACTAGCAGCAAATTTGCCTTCTCTGTGGGTTTAACGTGGAGCATCTGTAGTGCCCTCGAACTCGCAAGTGTTTCTCTCCACTCCCCCGGCCCGATACGTGCGACTACCTGAGCAGCAAGCGGAATTAACCACGCAGGATTTTCTTCGTGTGACGCGGAAGGTGACACTGGGAGAAGAGGAGACAAAGAAATTAACCTGCTTGTCACACCCAGCCATCGGTGAAAAGACAGGGGAGGATTCTGCCGGAAGGGCTCTGCACCCCAGGAGCTCCCGCTGGCCAGTTTCTCTCCCCTTTGCCCGGTACCAAGGGGACGACGACACCTTGCCCGCGCCCCCTCGCAGGGGGGGCTGCCCCAGGAGAGCCGGGGGACCCCCACCTCGCTTCTGCCCGCGGGAACGGACCGGGAGAGACCCTCCACACAGAGAGAGGAGCGTGGCATGGATTGCACGCCCGAGGGAAGAGGCCGGGCTCCCCGCTGGCAGAAGGACAACTCACCTCCCTGCTGCTCGGAGCTGCTTGCTGCGGACAGCCCTGCCTGCGCCCGGCCGCTCTTCCGCCGTGCTGGGAGCGCAGTCCGGCCGACGGACGCTCCAGCGAAAAGACGCTCCAGCTAATCGCGCCTCCTGCTCGTTACAGCCGCAGGTACTTTTGCCTCTGGCTAATGCACGCTCCAGACAGCGGACACCCCGCCTCGTTCCAGCTCCCGCTTGCTACAGTTCTGGCTCGTTGAAGCCCCAGCTCCGCACTGAAGCTCCGGCTGATTTCAGCTGCTTCTCCTTACAAGCTCCAGCTACGTGCAACGGTCTGGGCTTTCCATAAGGTTGTATATCAACTGCTGTCAAAACCAGAGCATTAGGATTAAACATCAGAGTTACGCGCCGAATAAATATCTGTTAGTTTGGGCGATTAATTACTTAACAACTATTCTGAGCAGCGCAGAAAGAAGAGCTGGACTCAAAGAGGGCACGTGGGGTCTGAAAAGCACCTTTCCCCCCCACAGACCATCACAGATGTTGAGTTCGGCCTGCTGCGTGCCGGACTCCCAAACTTCGGCATCCGACACAACCAGACTCCCATCTCCGGGGAGGGTCCATGCACCCTGCCTGCCCCCCGCTTCCCCCCGCAGCCCCCAACACCCTCCCAACCGCCTGCAAAACCAGCCAAGCCAGCTCCCGCTTTTGGCCCCCACACCAGCTGACTCGGGGCCCATTTGGGAGCCAAAAAACCCGGCTGCTGAGCCCGTTCTCAAGGCCCAAACACACAGGGCCGGACCTCTGTTTCTGGGCCCAAAGCCGCGCAGCTCGGTCTGTTTACGAGCCCCCAAATCAGCCACGCGAGCCTGTTGTCAAGCCCCAGGAACAGAAAACTTGTTCTCCATTTCTGACCCTGCAGTGCCCACGGGCGACGCCAGGCGTAGCCACCCCACAGCCCTGCACCCCTGGGGCCCCACAGGTAGTTTCGGGGAGTGCTCAGGACCTGCAGAGGGCCCGGCCCCACGCCTCTGCGGGGCAGCCCCAGCACAGGCAGGGCGTCGCTTCACGATTGCCGTTTCAGGCTTTATTTCCCCACCATCACCGGCACAGCCAGGCCCCCACCCCAAACCCCCCAGCCGAAGCACCCCCGCGGGTAGCCGGGCCCAGCCACCCAGAAAACAAGAAAACCAAAGAGGGAACAAGACAGAGACCGTGGGGAAAGGCAAGGAGAAGGACACAGAAACAGAGAGAGCGCGCGAGGGATAGGGAGCAGGACAGAGAGATGGAGCAAGAAAGGAAAAAAGGACGGGAGGCAGAACCAAGGGAAAGAGAGACAAGGACGGGGAGCAGGACAAAGGGACGGAAGAGGAAAAAAAAAATAGCGACGGGCTGCAGGACAGAGATGAAGGGATTAAATAGACACAGGGAGCACGACAGAACGACAGAGAGAGACAAAAGGGACAAAGAGCAGGCTAGCATCGGAGGGGAAAAAACCAGCTGCGACGGGCAGTGGGAGAGAGATACGGAAAAAGGAAAAAGTACTGAGGAACAGAAAAAAGAAAGAAGCGATAGCTAGCTGGACAGGGGGACACAGTTAGAAAGGGCAGGAGAGGGAATGGGGCAGAGAAAGACAGACAGAAAAGGTAGCGAAAGAAAGCAAGGCAGAGGGACAGCAAGGCGGGGCAGGGGGGAAGGGACAGGGGTCTGGACAGAGATGGAGAAATAAGCAGCAGGGACAGAGGAGACAGAAAGAGGGACAGGGAACATGGCAGAGAAGGAAAAATCAGGACAGAGGCAGGACGGAGATAAAAAACTGGGACGGTCCTCAGGACAGAGAGGAATACGAATACGAGCAGGGAGCGGGACAAAGGGATACAGCAAGAAACGACGGGACAGGAAGCAAGACAGCGCGACAGACAAGAACAATGGGAACGAGAGAGAGAGAGAGTCTGACAGAGACAGAGACCGTGAGAAGCACAGGGGGTTGGGAAACTTAGAAAGAGAGGTATCAGGAGCCCTGCAGAGAGAGGGAGGGTGAATAAAAAAGGGGCAGGAAGCAGCACAAAGGGTCACAGAGAGTAAGAGATGAACAGGAAGGAGGACGGGGACAGTGAGATCCAGAATGACAAAAATAAACAGCAACAGCGAGCAAGACAAAGGGATAGACAGAGAAACAGAAAGTAGGAAGAAGAGAGATAGGAAGGCAGGGACACAGAGCGGCACGTACAGGCGCAGAGAGGAAAAGAACGCCAGGGGAACAGGCCAGAGAAATTGGGCGGCGGGGAAAGAGGCGGATGCAGATCAGGACAAGGAGATAGAAAAGGAAAAAACAGCGACTGGCTGCAGGATAAAGACGGGGATGGGGGGGGGGAGGGAGAGGGAGCAGGACAAGAACGCAGACAGAAAAAGAAAACGGGGCAGTCTAACGAGAGAGAGGGAGGAAGGGGGAGAGGAAGAGGGAGCAGGACAAGAGAATAGACAGAAGAGGAGAGGTACAGGGAAGCAAAATAAAAAAAAACAAACAAAAAACCAAAAAAAACCCCCAAATGTCACAGCAGCATGAGAAAGCGAGGGGGGAGGGAGAGGGGGAGGGAGGCACAAGAGGAGCGACAGGGCCCCGAGGGCCCAGGACTCACCACAGCTCTCGCTCTTGGAGCTGCCAGGAGACCTTGCCAGTTCAGACGCTTCTTTCTCCTTCTCTCCTCCCTTCCTCTTCTGTAACTCCAGTCACTTGGCTGTCCTCCACATAACGGAACACGCGAGCGCCTCGCAGCTCTTACGAGATGAGGCCTCCTAGACACGTAGCCTCGCTCGCTCACTACGTGGCCGTACCGCGCTGCTGGTGATGCGTACAGACCCTGGCAGTCTGACCTGCTGTGGACTACGAGGAGGGATCCTCCCACACCCAGAGAGGCAGGCTCTCTCTTGCCTGCGGCGGGAGGCAGCTGCCAGCCAGGTGGCCTTCCGTTTCTTCTTCTTTACCTTTCTCTGGCCTCTCCAGCTTCAGCAGCTCCCGTCCACAGCCAGTAAGCGCTCCACCTGTCCCTCTGTGCTCCCGCGCCTCGAGGAGAGGGAGGCCAGGCAGAGACAGCCCACGCAAGCCTGAGGCTGCTGCAGTCAACGGCATCCCCGGGGGATGAACGGACAACCGCACTCACAGCGTGGCCTCTGGGAGAGGGAAAGAGGCAGCAGCGACCGTTATTACCGTAGCTCGACCCTGGCCGGAGCCCCTCCTTCCGCAGGGGCTTCCGCAGACGCCAATCGTTCCCCGCGCCGCTGCTGACGGCACCCACGTTCAGGGAGACTCGAGAACATCGGAGGGCCAGCTTGCTGCCCTCACGACAAGGCTCGGGGGCTGCCTGCGGCTACAGCACAGGCTTCAGGGGAGGGGCTGGAGCTGGGGGCAGCCGCACGGGCCGAGCGAAGACGCCGGGGGAGCTCCGGCGACTCGGGGAGGCGCCCGCTGGCCGCGCCTGGGAGGTGCCCGCCTCCATCCCCTCTTCCCTTCTATCGGCTCTCGGGGAACTCCCCGGCGCTGCCCTGGCCCGGCTCGCCTCCGGCGGACCGGGAGCCTGCCGCGGCGGCCGCTTCGCAGCTTCCCGTCCCGCCAGCCCCGGGCAGCCAGCGGGCAGGAGGCACCCCCCGCCACCGCCCCCGCCGGAGGGGATCGCTCGCCTCACCCGCGGTCCCGGCGCTCGCCCGCTGCCACTGAGACCCCCGCCCTGCGCGCCACCACGCTGCTCCCAGGGACCGCGCATGCGCCGGAGGGGCCGGAGCCGACGAGCGAACGCCGGGCTGCCCCACGCGCAGGACGGCGCGTCCGCACAGCTGGTCGGGGGGCGGGCGCAGCGGGAAGCCCGCGGAAAACCACACGAAACCGGCAACGCTCCTGCGTCTGACCTTGTCGGACTCCGGGGGCCGCGGCGGCAGCGAGGACTACGCCGCGCCCGAGAGCCGCCCGGCCGCCGAGTCCGCGAAAACTACAGATCCCGGCATGCCCCGGGAGGCAGCCTGCCCTGCTGCCTGACCCCGAGGGGACGCCGCTTCCGTTTCCGCCCCCCCCCCCCCCCGGCCGGCGTAGCCGCAGTCCCTGGCGAGCCCCCAGCGCCGCTCCGGGCAGCCCTGGCGTGTTCCCGCCGCCGGCTCCGGCTCCGGGCAGCGCCCGCCGCCGCCGCTCCGCCACGGCACGGCCCCGCTGCCGTTCCGTGCGTTCGACACGGACCCCGCCGTCCTCCTCGGGGTTTTCCCCGGGACCCGCCGGGCGACTGCGCAGCCCCGCCACGGGACCCTGCTCCCCCGCCCACGTGCTCCCAGGCCCCTTGTGAGCCCCCAGGGCTCCCCCCCGGCCTCGGCACAGGCGGCCCCCACCTCCCCCGGGCCACCCCCGCCTCGACATTCGCGGTCCGAGGGGCGCCGGGCCCCGCTCACCTTCTCCCTCGGGGCAGCCGCAGCCCGCTCTGCTCCTGCCTGGGCTCCCACTGGCCCCTCCCCCGGCAGCCCCCCCTTTCTAGGGAGGGGCTGTCGCTATCAGCCTCACTGCCCGCACCTGGGGCTCCTCCAGCCCCGGCCCGCAGCTGGAGCCCAGCAGGAACAAGGGGGGCATGACCCGACCCCCCCCCCAGCGCCTCACCTCCTCCTCCCCTGGGCTCCCTTGCGGCCCCTCGCCCCGTGCAAAGGGAGCGCAAACGCAGCCCAGAGGGCAAAGGGGACGGACGGCCTGTGTTTATTCAGTCGTGCGCCTAACGAGCCCTGCGAGCGAGTCTGGTTCGGGGCCCCCCCGATGCTCCCCCTGCTCCTGGGACACCTCGGCAGTCGGTCCCAAAGCGACGCTCGTCGGTCCGTCGGGGAACGCACGGTCGGTCGGCTGGTTCCTGGAGCGATAGGCTGCTGGGCAGAGGCGAAGGCTGCCAAATACGAGGAGCAGGACACTAGAAGAGAGGAGAAAAGCGGCAGCTGGCTGGACAGCGGGGGTGTAGCGACAAAGCACCAGAAAGCAGGGTGCGGGTCCCAGAGAGAAGGACGGGGACAGGAAGCCCCCCAGGGATGGAGAAAGAAGCGGCAGGGAGAGAGGAAGAGAGGCAGCACAAAGAGGGAGGAGGCGCGGCACGGAGACCGACAAAGGCGGCCGGCCGGGGAGCAGGATGGAGATGCAGGAAAAACCTGGGATAGGCAGCATGACAGAGAGGGAGGAAAGCAGAACAGGGGCAGGGAGTTGGACCGAGAGAGATGGAGAAAGACAAAAAAGTGTCAAAGAACAGGGCAGAGAGGGAAGAATGAAACAACAGGGTCAGGAAGCCCGGACAGCAAACGACGGAGGGAAGGGCTGGGGCAGGGGGGGCGGCAGTGGGGTGCAACAACACAAACCAAACCGCATAGCTACATGCTACAGGGCAGAGAGGGAAAAATTAAGAAATAGGGACACGGAGCCAAAAAAAAGAGAGCTGGAAAGCAAAAGGAATAGCAACGCATACATAAAGGGGGGGGGGGAATTCTTAAATAGGGTCATTGGGGAGCCAGAGACAGTGACACGGAGAAAGGACAAAAGCGACAGAAAGGGAGGAATTAATGAATAAGGACAGAGAGCTGCCCAGAAACAGAGAAAGGCAAAAAATCACATGGGCAACAGGACAGAGAGGGAGGAATTAAAAAACAGGAGCTGGACAGAGTGATGCAGAAAGAAAATTTAAAAAGCTCCACGCTGCAAAGGGGGGGTGGGGAGCACGGGGCTGCTACTCCCCTTAGCCCCCTTCTGCACATGCTTACTTAAAACATGAGTGAGATCAACAAAATGGGCAGAGTGACTTCAAGTTGCTGGCCCTCAAAAGATTATCCTGCAAATGAATCCAACTACCAAAATCTCTTTCGATTATTCTTAGTTTTAGAGCATTTTTCCAAAGCTTTAACTGTGGTTCCCTGGTAGGTTATGTGATAAAAAGCTCATCCCCATGAACTGAATGGAGTGTCTGCATTGGCTCTTCCCAGGGCTGTCCCAGCGGATCCCCAGCCCCACAGTCCAGGGTGACTCCCATCACAGCAAGCCAGCAGCAGACATTCTCCATTCTTACAGACTGCAGGGGGGTTACTACTGAAGGGCTACAGGACTCAATATGGGATGCAGGGGAAGAGCACAGGGATCAAACAGAACTTAATATGGTATGTTTACTGGAGGAACTAAAGATGGGGACAGTGCAGTGTAAGAGTGGCTTGGGGAGGAACAAGCCTCGGAAAATAGAAGAATAAGGGGATAAAGGGCTCCATTCACATGTAAAACAGGTTGCTGGTCAGAGGGTTGTCTGGTCAGCCTTGTCCCTGATAGAGGGACTGGGGTGGTGGTGGTGCACGTGTGTGCATCTCTAAGGGTGAAGCAACAGGGGGAGTTGGTTACCAGAGGAAACGGGGGAGTCCAGGGGGAGTCCAGGCCACACGGCAGAGGATTTTGTGTGCACATGTGGGAGCATGTGCATGCATGCATACAAGTGAGGTCTGTACCAGCAAGTAGACTGGGACTGCAGGCCTCAGGTGCTTATTATGTCCATGTGCTAGTAACAGAGGAAACTGAGACAGGGGCCAGCTATGAGGTAGACCAAGTGTTTAAGCCAAGCTACTGAAGGGATCCACATTGTGCATGGCAACAAACTGGCAGAACAGAGGGACCCAGACAAGCTCAAGAAATGGGCCCATGTGAACTTCATGAGGTTCAACAAGGCCAAGTGCGGGGTCCTGCATCTGGGTTGGGGCAACCCCCAGTATCAATACAGTCTGGGGGATGAAGGGATTGAGAGCAGCCCTGCAGAGAAAGACTTGCGGGTACTGGTGGATGAAAAGCTGGACATGAGCTGGCAACGTGCACTTGCAACCCAGAAAGCCAACCGTATCCGGGCTGCATCAAAAGAAACTTGGCCAGCAGGTCAAGGGAGGTGATTCTGCTCCTCTGCTCCGCTCTGGTGAGACCCCACCCGGAGTCCTGCATCCACCTCTGGGGTCCTCAGCACAGGAAAGACATGGAACTGTTGGAGCGAGTTCAGAGGGAGGACACAAAAATGATCGGAGGGATGAACGCCCTCTTCTACAAGGAAAGGCTGAGAGAATTGGGCTTGTTCAGCTGGGAGAAGAGAAGGCTCCAGGAAGACCTTATTGTGGCCTTCCAGTACTTAAAGGGGGCTTACAAGAAAGATGGGGACACACTTTTTAGTAGGGCCTGTAGCAATAGGACAACAGGTTTAAGCTAAAAGAGGGTAGATTTAGACTAGATACAAGGAAGAAATTTTTTACAGTTAGAGTGGTGAAACACTGGAACAGGTTTCCCAGAGAGGTTGTAGATGCCTCATCCCTGGAAACATTCAAGCTGAGGTTGGATGTGGCTCTGAGCAACCTGATCTAGTTAAAGATGCCCTCACTGCAGGGAGGTTGGACTAGATGACCTTTAAAGGTCCCTTCCAACCCAAAACATTCTATGATTCTATGATTAACAACAAATGTATTATTTTAAACTTACCAGTATGCTATGACATCTTTGTTTCAGCTTTGCTTCTGCTAATACTTCTTACTAGCATCGGCCTAGTTTATCTATATTTGAAATTGTTGTACTGTTGGTAAGCTCTGCATTAATAATGCAGTAAGCATTTCAGAGCTAGCAGGTAACAGCTGGTTGTCAATTTCCCTTCCCTGCCAGCTATACTTTTACAATTCACAGAAATTGTTTTTCCACAAACCTATAGAACTTGTGCTAGCAGACTGCTGCCAGATTCCCACTGAGAAATCTCTCAAATGAGGCCACAGCATTGTGCGGAGGGAAAGAAAACAAAGATTCCAGAGTTCAGAATGGTAAACAGCAAGTGAACATCTGTGCCTGTGGTACCTGCCAGGGAAGTAAGTACTAGCCAATCTCCAAGTCCTTGTCTACCTTCCATGTAAGCACTCATCTATAGAAATGCCTTTGTTTTACATTACCTGCAGATATATGCAGCCGGTGCACAGCCCTGCATACTTCGGTTCTCAGCGGAATCAAGCCAGATTCTTTTAATTACTTTCCCTCCTGGGAACTTTCTTTACTCAGGTTTTTCCTAGGAGGCATCTGTATTGTGTCTATTGTAATGTAATTAAGATGCACTTGCTGTGCATCTGTATGGGTGGGCTGTAAGCATAGAAAAAAAGTCTCACATTAGAAAGGTGAAATGAAATCTCCTGCTATTAACCATCATGCATTTGTTAGTACATAAAATATATTTAATTAAAACCAAAACATCAAACACTAGATTGATGAAGTTTCATGCAGCAGAGATTCCACTCATGTCCTGGCTGCAGCAGACACCTGTCTGCACAAGGTGAACAGAACACACTTCTGGAGACCAAGAAATACTCTAGATGCTAATACTGTCAGAGCTCAAAATGTGAGCTCTCAACAGGCACATCTAAAGAATTTGGAGCAAAAGAAAGTCCTATCTGGTTCCTTCAGCTTCAGGAAGTCACAGTGGCAGACAGCCAAACCTGCAGTCAGTTGGATACAAGACCTTCAACTCATATAGCCAACAGTTACTGCAGGAAGAAAGATATAAATATGTCAGAGGAAGTTGTTCACAGATATAAGACTTCATGCATGGTTCCATGCAAGTTTCTTTATGCTGTTCCTTTACTTTTAACTCCATTACAAGGGATTCCAAACCCTGTATTTCTGAAGGTCTCATTCACTCGGTTTGATGCTTCTCTGGTATTTCATCCGCGTCTCTTGCATAAAGTTTCTGAAAGCTGGTTCTTCATGACTCTCCTCAGTAACTGCGGGGAGAAATCCACAGTTCAGCACTATTTCAGCACTTGTTCTACTTGTGTTACTGAAGAAAGCTAGAGTAAGGCTAGTCAGGCCAACACATAAAGTCTGTCTGATCTTCAACTTCATTACAAGGCAAAAGAAATAAGTGATCCTGAAAATCAATGGAACAGGGAAAGAATGAAGATTAAGTCTGCATGCTATGTAAGAGAAAAATCACACACTGTAAGAGCTTAGAATATTGCTCCAAGACCAGGAGTCACAGGAAAAGGGAAGAGAGCCAGGGCCAGAAACTGTAAGGCCAAAAAGATGATGAAACATATCGTGCATTAATGAAGTTCAGAGGTCACTGCACGCTCCAAGCATAACAAGTTGTCTGGTTTATGCATGTTATACACCTATTAAAAATAATTACTTGAATAGAAAATTTACAATTGAAATTTCACAAAGTCAGAGAGTGATATCACTGGACTAAGCATTGCAGCTGGGCTTCTGCTACAGATTCAGACACCTAATGACTGAATGTTTGCTTGTTTTCTAGGCTCTCATTACAGTCAATCCTGTTAATAAAATACAGAGGGTATTTCCTGACTAGACAGGCAGCTTCTAGACCGGATCAGATCCCTCATTCCATTACCTTCATGGTCAATGTCATCTGTATCACTCTGCCTCTCTTCTTCTTCGTCAAGAGTTCCTCGTGTTAGGATCAGCTCGGAGGGACCCATTGCAGAAGCATCATCAGACCCTTCAAGGGAACAGAAATGGCTATACACAAAACAGCATGCTAACAAGTAAGTTAGTGTGTGCCCTGACAATTTCTATTTGTACATAAACACAGCAATTAATACCTACTCTAAAGGGGCAGAAAGCTCCTTCTGGATTCCAAAGATATAGGACAGACTGCATCAGCACCATGCTCAACCTCATATAAGCAACAGTTCAAACAAGAGCAGAGCTTTCTCATATTCTAATTTGACTGTTTCACCTTTTCTAAAGTATTTCATTACTTCTAGTATGTCCACCGCTTTATCTACACAGCAGGGGTTTTTCTCCTCATGGCTGTGACTGACACACAGAAGAGCTAAGTCTGACACATCCCACAGGAACTAAAGCCCCACTCCACTAACATGAAGCTGCTTTCACGCTTTTGCTGTGAAGACAGAAAAGTACTATATGACTTCTCAAGGCAGAGTCTTCAGACAACTGCAGTAAACTTAACCTTCCTAGTAAGGTACCTGCGAGTGTGTTGCCCTGCACACAAACGCTGCCCATGTCCTTCCACAAGTGTTCCAGCTGCTCTCTCTTTTGTTTATTTTGAGCTTTCTCCTGTAGGTACAAAGTTACATGTGAATATTCTGTAAATATTCTGCGTATATTTAAAACATCAGTAGAAGAGTAATCTCACCCAGTACTGGCAGTCTGTCCTCCAGCCAGAAAGAGGATTCAATAAGCAGGTCTTACATTACAACTAAGGTTACAGAGAACTTAGGGATAAACATGGAAAGCAACCTCCAGCACGATGGACTTCCAAAACATTTTCAGCAGCATCAGGAAGCCAAACTCAGTGGAGTTGTGCATGCAGAGAACTTTCCTTTGGACAGCCAGAACTGAAGGTGAGCAGAGCTACTGATTTTGGTACTGCAATTCAGTCTTCATTTTTAATTGTCTAAGTCAAAACGGTACACGTCACTGGCGCAGAAAGATACAGCGATATTCTCAAGAAATCACTTTGGAAAGTTATTTTTAAAAAAGTCTCTATCCTTCTGAATGGAAGATATAAAAATCTTTCCCAATCATTTTCTCACAATTTGCCAAAAAAATTATTAGCACTAAAACACTGAGCAACATCTGTTTTACAAAACATCTTTATTTTTGTGAAGATATGCTCCACCAAATCTAGTAAAAAAACAAACAGATGGCGAGCTTCAAGACAGGAGTTTTTCCACAATAAGTATGATCAGTAAATTAAATGTTAGACCCTCCCACCATAGAGGCAATTGTGTACATAAAAGTGACCCCAAGATACACTGCCCAGGTATACAATAGTTGAAAATACTTACCAGTGTTTTTCTCAGGCGCTCATATTCTGGACGGTATTCTCTGAAAAGATAAATAGATTGCATTCAGTCTTAACTAAAATTAAGTAAGGATCATCTTGGAGGCTTGTTTCTATCCCAGAAAGAGTTTTCTCTAGGCTTTCATGTTTGAGAGACATTTCAGAAAGACTTAATGGTACTTTTTACCCAGATTTGGATTCTGAAACCAATGGATGCAGAGTAAGTGAACATGTCATTAAAATAGCAAACCCTTCTCACACTGTCTCATTGGATAAGAAATTAAACCAGCTTGACTGAGGTAGTCATTTCACTGCTATACCTAATCAGCTCATCTATCACTCTGCTCTTATCATAGACATGACTTTCTCTGCCAGTACGTGTGCCTCCTAAGACAGTTCAATGGGATCTCATACAAAAAGACTGTTCACAGACTTCCAAACTATTGTACTATGGGATCTTTGAAATATTTCTTTAATGAAGTAAGGATAAAGTGGATGTGGATACCCACTTCTTAGAATCATAGAATGGTCTGGGTTGGAAGGCACCTTCAAAGATCATCTGGTCTAACCTCCCTTGCCACAGGAAGACATCTTTCACTACATCAGGTTGCTCAAAGTCCCGTCCAACTTGACCTTGAACACTTCCAGGGATGAGGCATCCACAGCTTCTCTGGGCAACCTGCTCCAGTGTCTCACCACCCTCATAATAAAAATTTCTTCCTTATGCCCAATCTATACCTACCCTCTTTCAGTTTAAAACCATCACCCCTTGTCCTGTCGCTCCAGGCCCCATCAAAAACTGTCTCTCTGTCTCTTTTATAAGCCCCCTTCACATACTGAAAGGCTGCAATAAGGTCTCCCCAGAGCCTTCCCTTCTCCAGGCTGAACAACCCCAACTCTCTCAGCCTTTTTTCATAGGAGGGGCATTCCAGTCCTCCGATTGTTTTCGTGGCCCTCCTCCGGACCCACTCCAAGAGGTCCACGTCCTTTTTGTACCATGGCCCCCAGAGCTGAACACAGTGCTCCAGGTGGGGTACCATGAGAGGAGAGTAGGAAGGGAGAATCTCCTCCCTCGACTTGCTGGCCACACTTCTTTTGATGCGGCACAGGATATGATTGCCTTTCTGGGCTGCAAGAGCACATTGGCGGCTTACGTGAAACCCTTAACTAGGGTTTCATTATGTAGGCAGTGTATCCCAGAATAATTGTTAGGTTATATATAAAACTCCTCAGCACCTCCAAAGAGCACAAAGAGACAATTGGGAGGGAGGGGAAAGCACAAATAATACCCTGCCCAGATACTCCCAGACCCATCACAGAGAGCCATCGAACCATCAAAGACACATCCCAACAAGCCCAGAAGAACACAAGGGCATGGTGGCAGGCAGGGAATCCAAATTAAGGACTCAGAAGAAGGGACACCTTATCCCAGCTACTCCCAGGGCTGTCCCAGGAGAGCCACCAGCCCCATGGTCCCGGCGTGAAACCCATCACCATGCCTCATCAGGAGCTCTCTGGATCACCTTGTGAGCACAGAAGGGTGGCTGCCTAGGGGTGCAGGACACATTATGCGATGCAGGGAAAGAGCATTTCAGGATAGCACAGGATTTATTACAGGATGTTCAGGGGAGGAACCAAAAGTGGGAAAAGGGAGGGATTTAGGAGATTTGGGGAGGAACAAGCATGGGAAATAAAGGGATAAGGGAATAAAAGTGTCTATTTGCATGTAAGCAGAGACTAGGTAGTATGCAGACCTGGGGGCATGACCAGGCCAGACTAATCAGACCTGGGAGCATGAAGCTGTAGCAGCCTCTCTCCAGCTATCCAATCCAGCATGATATATTTTCCTCTAACAATAATCTATGGTCTGGTTTAGGTATTTCCAAATAATCCAAGTTACCAGGTTTGCTTTCTAATGTTATAGAGCAGCCTGGCAGTATTTCATGGGGAGGAATCCAGTAAGGAGCAAATTCTCAGAGAATTACTGAATTTCAACTTGCTCATCTACTCACCCTGCCAAGCTGATCTGTTAGCTTCCTGAGGACAATTCAAACCTTGATCATTGTGTGGAATCAGAGGAAAAAAAATGACTTCATGGATTTGATGGCTGTCCTGGTTTCAGCTGGGATAGAGTTAACTGTCTTCCTAGTAGCTGGTACAGTGCTATGTTTTGAGTTCAGTATGTGAAGAATGTTGATAACACTGATGTTTTCAGTTGTTGCTCAGTAGTGTTTAGACTAGAGTCAAGGATTTTTCAGCTTCTCATGCCCAGCCAGGGCACCTGACCCAAACTGGACAACAGTGTATTCCATACCATGTGACGTCCCACCTAGTTTAGGAACTGGGAAGTGGGGGGCAGGGATTCGCCGCTCGGGGACTGGCTGGGTGTTGGTCAGCGGGTGGTGAGCAATTGCCCTGCGCATCATTTGAACATTTCAGTCCTTTTATTACTACTGTTGTCATTTTATTAGTGTTATCATTATCATTATTAGTTTCTTCTTTTCTGTTCTATTAAACCGTTCTTATCTCAACCCAGGAGTTTTACTTCTTTTCCCGATTTTCTCCCCCATCCCACTGGATGGGGGGGAGTGAGTGAGCGGCTGCGTGGTGCTTAGTTGCTGGCTGGGGTTAAACCACGAGACTGGCACAGATAGCTTTTACTTTTTCACTGAACAGTTAGCACAAAAATTCACCACTGAATAGTTCCTTTTGACTGCTGCTTCTTATGCTGACTGTTGCACTTAAGTTTATTAGAAACCCTAGACCACCTTGGCTGTGAAAAGTGTGCAGTCCTTCAAATCAAAGAAGTGGGCTCATGAATCAGTAACTTCAAGTATTCATTGGGTCAGGGACCAAAGGTTATCACCTTACCTCTCATATTCATCTACAGCTTTAGAAAGCTGAACAAAAAAATCATCCAGTCCTGTGCCGAGCACAGCAGAAACACCAACCACCTATAAAAGAAAACCATACACTAGAACTGAAGAGTAACTGAACCAAGTTTTTAGGTAACTAATGGATGATCAGAGCTGGAAAGACTAAGCAGTATCTTTAAAAAAACAAAAACAAGAAACCACCTAAACTGGAAAAAAAAAGAGGGTTCTGATGATATCCATTTAATCATCACAGTGGCATAAGAGTATGCAGTAAAACTCCTGTTTCTGTCATTCCTACTTTCAACCTCTTTCTCCACCTGTTAATGTTTGCTACCTCTGGTTTTTGGTTGTTTTGTTTGTTTCAGGTTTTTTTCTTCCTTTCTTCCTCTCTCTTGTTTAACTCAGGAACCTGGGTTTTCCTGTCTGTTTTACAAATTTTACTGGGGGAGGTGGGGCGGGAGCAACCATTAAAAAAAAAACAAACCTGACTCTCCACCCATCTTTGTACTTCCAATCTCAATACACCACAAAAAACATAGTTAAGACATTACAGTGCCTAAACCTAATGAACAAGAGAGGGCAAATCAAAAGAAAGATCAAGTCCTTCTGTTTACTTGGTTATTGTTAATAATCCAAGTTCTCATTCTGAACCTAGTATTGTAAGTGGTTACTATGACTGCTGCAATATCAGTGGACTAGAATTAAAGAGCAAAATAGACCACAAGAACTGACATTTTGCCTCTGAAGTTCTGCCTACTTGTATTTGTATTTAGCTGAAGCACATTTTAAAAGGTACCCAATCCAACCCCCAGAACAGCAAAAAGATGGAGAATTTAATCAGTTACTATGGCAATACATTCAAAATGCACATCTGCTTTCTAATTTGAACTTGTCTGTCATTACACTTTTGGCCATTTGTTCTGCTTTTATTAAATCAATTATCTAAAAATACCTTTAATCAAGACTATTACTAGCCAGTACTTGGTGACCCTTAAGAATCTTACATCCTCTAATAACAATTCTCCCTCTTTTTCATAAGCAAGACAGTCTTAAGTACTCACTTTCAAATGGAAGACTTTTTCCAGCAGAGCCTTGCATTTTATCAATAGTACAGTAAATATGCAGACAATCAAGCATTCCAAAGGATTTTAAGCATTAGTCTAGGCACTGTGCCGATATATATAAATATTTATACTTTCACTGCACTGAAATACAAGCTGCCTTCTATTGTGTAATCCTCTGCATATGTCCTGCTCTCCACTCTACTATTCTAATATATATGACGTGCATATAAACAGCTGATTAGCAAATAAGGACTAGGAAGTACTTCAGTCCTGTATATGGCACCATCACAAAGACTGTATATTGTTCCACATAGGGCACTTATAATATTTTTGTTTTGGCTAAATTACCATTATCTCTATGAATGGAATCACTTTTTTATTTTCATTGCCTTTCTTGTAATATCCATAAAGCCATTTGCTTGCTTTTTCTTAAGTAAAAGCTGACGAAAAACACAATTAGCTGAACCCTTTTAGCACAGACTATGGGACCATTAAAATCCTCCAATGTATAGTCTTTTCAGAGAAACTGAATGGGTTTGTCCTCTGGTAAGTGGGGAAAAAAACCAACACTTTTTCTTGCATCAGCAAATACACAGGATTTTGTTTGTTTGTTTTTGAGATTCTTTCCCTTCTTCCTACATAGTAAATCGCCCAACTGTACTTGACACTTTCAGAACAAGGAAAATTATCTCACATGGGAAACACTGCAACACAGAACATTACCTCTTACCAGCCTATCTTAGCTTTCTTCTGATGATTAATCATAATTCAGTATTAAATGATTCAGGCTGCCACTCAGTGTGACAAGCAACTAAAGTTACTTTATGTTCAAACCAGCAAATCCTCACCCACAGTGCAAGACTCATCAACAGATTCCAGTTCAACAGGGCAGTGCAAAGCCCTTTTACAGGACAGAATGGCTGAGGTTGGAAGACACCTCTGGAGATCATCTAGTCCAACCTCTCCTGCTCAAAAAGCAGGATTAACTAGAACAGGTTGCTCAAGATCCTGTCTAAGTGTGTTTTGAGCATCTCCAAGGATGGAGACTCCACAGTTTCTCTGGACCATCCATTCCAGTGCTCAATCAGTAAAATTACAGTTGATTCTTTTTTCCTCTTCTGTTTAAACATAGTTTCCTGTATTTCACTTCACGTCTATTGCCTCTTGTCCTTTCACTGGGCACCACCGAAAACAGCCTGCCTTTGTCTTCCTTACATCCTCCTATCAGGTGTTTATACACATCAATAATATCCTCCTTCAACTTTCTCTTCTCCAGGCTTTTATAAGAGCTAGTAAAAAAAGGAAGATTCTTACCTTCAGTGAACTGTAAAATTCATCCAACACTAAACTCATAGAACGAGTCAGGTTACTGACATAGGATGTCTCTTGATTCAAGGCATCCTGAAAAGTCTCAAAGTCCTGCATCCATTCTACTGCAAAACTGTGGTCAATTATGTCAGTCTGGAAGGAGAAGAAAAAATTTTCATAAGTAATAATGATGAATTCTTAGCCTTAGGCTGTTAAGCGGACAAATAAAAAATTTCCATTTTAAACTTACTTTCAAAATGCTGATCTTTTCAAAATATTCAGCCCTGCTCTGAAGATTTCCAAGCTCTGTTTTTATCAAACCAACTAGTTGAATACAGGAAGAGAAGACAAACAACCACTATCCCAGTTTTAAGAAGGGATGTTTAAGGAAACAATTGCAAGTCTAAAGGCTTCTATGGTTTACTGGAAATGTGCATCCAAAAACTGCATACTGTACAAGAAAGTTTAAGTTGTAAATATTAGATCACATGATTGAGGCCAGACATGAAGAGTCCTCATTGAAGATCCCATCCTTTCTTGATTGGCTTGAGGGTCAGGGGGGAGAGGGAGCTATCTCCACATTGGGTAACAGCCTACAGGATCTTTATAAAAAGTGAGCTATGCTCTGACCTGAAGAAGTTATAATCTAAACTCAGTGCAAGACGATGGACACAAACAGGTGAGATGGTTCCGTAATTTTACATGGATTAGTATGCAAACAGTCTATTAAATAGTTTTATAAACACAGCTTACCACATGTATATCTACTATTATCACAACATGAGGTGTCTAGAACTCTGATATATTTCATTTGCCAGCACCAATGGGAAGGAAGAAAATAGATGAAGAAAGTATTGCTTAGCATTACTCAAGAGATTTGAGACAGAACTGACTCCATCAAGGGTCAAAGCCTGACTATTTAGAGTTAGCTTGATTAAGTTCTATAAATAAAATTAAATCAACTCTAGAAATTACAATTTTTTTCCTCTGCAAATGTTAACATTCCTTAAATCTATGTGTTTCTCACTGCACATATATCAGTTCCTTGGGATTCTTCCATTCTTATCAAGAGTCAATTTTAAAATGCTTGTCAAAAATTCCTCAAATGCTGTTGCCCTTAATTTTTACTGAAGGCTGAACATCAGATCAAAATGAAGTTTAAAGTTATGAATCCTAAGCCTTGGGCCCACCTCTCCTTACGTACACTAAGGAAGTCCTATTTCTTTCAGTCTTAAGAGAGAATGATTTTCCTATCTCATGCCTTTTTATAGAGAAAAAGCTTAACAGCTTATTCTAAAATTACTGTCTTGAGTTAGAAACAAAACGGTGTACAAAAACTTGCTAAGTAAGCAAGCAGATATCAAAGACATGCATGATTTGGGTCACTGGGAAGATGTGTGTAGTTGGAGTACATCAGACACTAATCCTGCTCGGCTGGTGTGAGGTAAAATTTCACATTCAAAGCATGGGTTTTCTAGAGGAAGTGTATGGGATATACGTGTGTGCACACGCAAAGCTTGCTATGCAGGGGAGCAATTCCTTGAATACAAAGGATGTCTGTGGGGAAAATGAAGAGTACTCGCACCAAAAATCTAAGGGGATTCTTTTAATATATGAAATTGTTATATTTAAAGAGTCAGCTAGCTGTTAAGTTCAAAAGCACTCCTGTAAGGCTACAAGTACCTTACACAACAGCGAAGGTGTATCCTTGGGCTAGTAAGTACCTGCGTTCTGGCAAATACTGGCATATCTTTAGTGTCACAGATCAGGACCAAACACTTTTTATTAAGTTTTGCTTGCTACAGTACATGGGATTCTTTCTTCAAAACAGGCAGGTGTTACACAATTCCCACTGTGAGTCATCAGTCTGCTGCTGAGTAGAAAAATAATTAATGATTAAGACAATTGTTCTGAGGAAGCAGGGGACTGTAAGACCAGATTCAGTAATGAACTTACCCTTACATTACAAAGTTAAGTTCCCTTATAGCCTAGGGTTAAGGTGCAAAACATTTTTCAAACTGTTAGTATCATCTCCAACTTGAATGTTTGGGTGTAACTGTCCATCCCTGATTCTTCTTGTGCATTTATATACCAGAGCCTGCAGCTCCCTCCCAGTCTCTCTTTTCTAGAAAATCTATTATTGTGATAAGACAAAAACAGTACAGCAAAGCAAACTAAACAGAACAATGTTCCACTAGGACATAGAAACCATAGCTTTAACTTACTTTGTTCATGACAACAATGAAAGGTAGCTTTGTCTTGTACAGGATACTGGGGCAGGAGGTGGGGGACAAAAAAAAAAAAAACACCACAAAAAACATTAAAAATTAATTTAAATCTCACTAGAATAGAAAACAAGTTAAGCATAAGGCAGACAAGACTTGTGCAAAACTGAATACATTTGACTTCAAAGATAAGTATTTTCCTCCACATCGACTAGAATGTAATTTTCACCCAAATCCTGCTTACCATAGTTGAACAAAATATGCCCCCCCCAAGATGTAAGCGCACATCTGTAAGATATAAAATCTCCTTCTACGCACCCAGTTGATTTTGATTACTATTTCCTATGACTCTCAGATCCAAGTTTTTAACTCTCTCTGCATTTTCTAGTTATTTTGACTCAAACCTTAGGTTCTGAGGTATCTGTGAACTGAGCAATGAATTTAAACAACTCAAAACATCTATAAAGCAAAACTACATTGAAACATGAGCTTACATATTCATTTCACTGTATATATTCTAGCATCTTTTGCTCAACACTAGTGTCAGAAAATGCAGCATGTAATAAGACATGTTTTGCATAATCCTATCACAGTGATATAGCTTTTGACCTTGGTACAAGGATTGATAGGTTTTTTGAAAACCTTTTCCAACATTTATCCTGAATTATGACAGCTCTAGATATGTTGATCCTTACATAGGTATTTAGTCCCTGGTTTAACATGAAAGAAGACAGATAAATCCACATATGAGGAAAAAGACAATAAATCAACAACTCCATGCTATGCTGAGCTCCAAACAAATCTTGAAGAATCACTGAAAGTATCAATAACATTAAAAAAATAGAATAAAATATCATGTGTTTACAAGAAGAAGCTTAAACAAGGCTATCTTGATACATCTTAGGTAAATGATTTTATAAGCAACAGGCAATGTGTTAGGTCTCATGTAACTAGAGGTTATCACACTAACGTCTGATGGATTATTTAATGCTTTCAGTGGGAACTCTGACCCAATGACCTCCAGATGTCCACTGACACCTAAACTATTTTGCTTATCCAATGGGAAAACCACTAAAAGAATAACCAAAACAGCATTACGTGGATATAAGGTATCATCAATGTGCAGTTGAGCCCAGAAAGCCCACTGTATCCCGGTCTGCATCAAAAGAAGCGTGGCCAGCAAGTCGAGGGAGGGGATTCTGCCCCTCTACCCCACTCTTGTGAGACTCCACCTGGAGCACTGCGTTCAGCTCTGGGGCCCACGGTACAAGAAGGACATGGACCTGTTAGAGTGGGTCCAAAGGAGGGCCACAAAAGCAGAGGACTGGAACACCTCTCCTATGAAGAAAGGCTGAGAGAGTTGGGGTTGTTCAGCCTGGAGAAGGGAAGGCTCTGGGGAGACCTTATCGCGGCCTTTCAGTATATGAAGGGGGCTTATAAGAGAGACAGAGAGACAGTTTTTGATAGGGCCGGTAGTGATGGGACAAGGGGCGACAGTTTTAAACTGAAAGAAGGTAGGTTTAGACTGGACATAAGGAAGAATTTTTTTATGATGAGGGTGGCAAGACACTGGAGCAGGTTGCCCAGAGAAGCTGTGGATGCCCAACCATTGGAAGTGTTCAAGGTCAGGGTGGACAGGGCTTTGAGCAACCTGATGTAGCGAAAAATGTCCCTGCCCACGGAAGGGGGGGTGGACTAGATGGTCTTCAAAGGTCCCTTCCAACCCAAACCGTTCTATGATTCCCATCCAAAATAAGTATCAGAGACACAGCAATCAAAGCAGATAGACTGCATTTTCAGCTTTTCTTACCTGCAGGCATACAGCATGTTGGACATAAAGGTGATAGGGTTAGTACTGCGAGAGGTGTCCATCACATAAACAACAACTGAAGGAAAAGAGGAAGCCTGGAAACCGAAAGTAAAAGATATTTTAATTAGATGTACATGCTGTTCAACAGCAACTTCGTTCACACAGCCTCACTGACAAGTCATGTAGAAAACACTTACCAAGGCCTCAGTTATGATGGTTCCTGATGCTGACCAGGTGAATACCTCAATTTGCCCTGGTGTGTCAATAATAACATACCTGGTAAGAAGCCATCACCGACAAAAAATAAGGGAAAATTAGTTAAGCACAAGGTCCTGTTCTGACTAGATTACCACAAGCACATAATGGCAAATCACATGATTATTCTGTTACAGATCAGAAAAGCTTCTCCCAAACAGTGACAAGATTTATGGGCACACCTGAAAATTTCCTGTGTAAGTTTTGCAACTAAGCAGCACGTACTCTCTTCAGATTCTATTAAAGTTGAAAGCATGCATTTGACACTTAGTACTGCAAACTCTTCAGAAGAAGAATTAACTGCTGCCTATTTGAACAGTGCGCGAGAAAAAGTTAGAGTCTAATGGAAGACAAGAAGCAGAACTGGAATCAGCAGACATTTCCTTGATATATCCTTGTTTATCTAATTCTATGCCCTTTTCCACATAAAATTTACACCAAGGCTGAAAAACAAGTAGAAAACATGCAGAGAGCCTTTTTAGGATTTCGTATGGTTTTCCTACAGTGATCCCAGAAAAGTAGAACTTGATAGAATGTACTCACTTGGATGCATTTTGCCTTTTTTCAATAAACTTCATCACCTGATTGAAAAAGAAGGAGTATACTTTGTATTTAGGCTCACAACAGGAAACTCTCATGATCATTTCGTAACAGAAACTACATTAACTTGCACAGCTGCATGTATGTATCAAAAGAAGATTAGAGCCTCTAAGCTTTTCAGTGTGTGAAAATACCCTCCTAAGGAAGAGTGAAAATGCTTAGACCACTGCAAGGTCAAAGACAGCCTTGATTTTGTCTGTGTTCTAATACCTGGCTAAAGAAATGGTATAACAAACGCAGCTGGTTCCCTGCCTTTTTACTAAGAGATTGTGCACTGTCTCAATCTCTTGCCCAAGTTCCCACCCCAGCACTGACTTAGCATTATGATTTAAGAGAGCAGTCAGTTATCCAATAACCCTAGGAAAACTTAACCCATTTCCAGAAGTGAGCTTCCCTACTTCAAAATCAGAGCATTCATATGAAAGATTTTATAGCAAATGTGGGAGCAGCTCGGAACACCTGGCATTTGTTTTAAAGAGTGAACGTTAGAATTTGTTGTGCTGCATGTTTGCCAAGCCTTTGAAGAACTAGTTTTACAAGGTCGGGTTGGAGGATGGCCTGGTGTATGCCTGGGAAGATGTGGCTGAAGACAGTCACGAGTATGCGTATCGAATGTTTTTATCTTTAACTGTTCTGAGGACTGGCAAACATCCCAGCCAAGCCAGATATGCACTCTTGTGTTAGTAACATGTAAGTACGCTGTAAGAGACAATAAAGAGTTCCTTTTTTGCCATTGCTTCGGAACCATCTCGTTGTCATCCCGAGTGCCTCTTTCATTGCCGCAAGTGAACACAGTGCAACAGAACAGTTATGTACAAAGACTAAAGAATGTTCTGTACACGTGGCTTCTAAATTCTACTTTTAAAAAAGCTGAAAAACTGAAATCTCTCAAATGAAAGCTAATGGGCTTTGGCAGCTTTGTAAAATACATGGCTCTGTATGGAGAATACTCTAACTCCAAAGAAATAATTAGGAAGCTAACCAAACACAGTGCTCTCTGAGGCTCCAAATACACAAAAAAATCCCACAGCCTCCCAGCACAGTATCACGTAGGAACAACCTCGTACCTGATCAAATCTTGTAGCAAAGAGATTGAGAGAGGTCACTATTCCACCATTTGGGCCCAGCCCATATCTAGACACTTCATTTAGGAAAGCAGATGATTATGCAGACCTCAGAGGGCTGCTTCTTCAATTCTGGTATTAGTTGGCCATGTACAATGCACATTGGATACCTTGCAGCAAAAGACAATGCCTCTAATACACAGTTAAGTCTTTTAAGTGATGCAGTAGCATAACAAATACAAAGTGATCTCTCTCTTGCCCAAACACTGTGATTGACAAAAGGAAAAGGGGCTATGCTGTGGCTTCTCCTTGCTATTATTCAAGCATTACCATTATGTACAAAGACAAAATATATGTATGTGTATACATCAAAGCCATCTTTGTCTTTCCAAAAAGATTTACAACACAGCCAGTAACTCAGAATTTAACAATGCCCTGAATGCACTTAATTTTAAAAATTTATACTTCAAAAGATAATTAAAAGGTTTCTCGCACAAATACATTTTTAGCACAATTTAAATTATAATGCGAACGAATGTCGTAAAGATACTCGAAGTGTCGGCTTGAATATGAGGATTTCAAAATCCTTTTTCACACATACATATCTATACACTAATTACATTCAAAGAAACAAAGAATTTATTTTTTTTTAACTGCATAAGAACCAGCACTGATTTTCATCAGTACATACCATTTTCTAGGGCCACTACTCTCAATATCCAAACATGAGGCCAGACACCCTCCTTAAGCACTATTTAATGAGATGCTTAAACTCCAGTAATGGCCAACAGACACAGTAAAGCAAATAATGCACCTACATACCAAACTGAAACTTAATACTTGGATGTTTTTCTGATAACTCCAAATCAAACAACAGCCAAAATAAAGAATCCTATCCCCCACCATCTTTATTTTTGTCTAAAATATTAAATTTAAGAGTCACACTAGCAAGTCAAATCCAAACACTGTATATTATCTCCATCTGCACCAGTTATTACTTAAGAGATAAAGGACCTCCATACCCCTCTGGAAGTGCAGTCATTTTAGTGTAATGTTACTGAACTATAGTCATCAAACTACTGTGCAGCAAGAGCCAACTGTCCAATGTCTCTGAGATTCAGAAAGACAACAGTGCTTTGATTATGGTCAAACAAAGTGGAAATAGTTTTCTCCACCTACCACAGGCGAATAGGAGTTTGCATATTTGTTTGTAACAAATAAAACTAGACTTCTTAAAACATGGAGAAGAGGCTGCTGGCTTCCACAAAAAAAGATACAAGTCGTTTGAAAGAACAAAAAAGAAAAAAAAAAGGTGTGGGCAGAGTGCCTATTATTTGTAAAAAAGTACTACTTAGCACAGGAGAAAATGACCTAAGGAGTATCAAATCTTGTAGAAGATATGTTTCTAACCTCACATGCAAGAAATACATAGTCAAAACCTTCTGATCTTCACACAACACTGCCTTACTGCAATCTCCAACACCTCCTGCCCGCTTCGTTGTAGTGTGCGGAAGTGACAGACTCTTTTCACAAAATCTGAGATTCCAAATATCATTATTTAGACCAAAAAAGGATACTGTTTCATGACTTCTTTGTACTTCACAGTGTCCCTGATATCTGGAGGAGGAAGACGTATAAATAGCTTTAGAACATCACTTTTAAAATATCCTTCTTCATCAATTTGCTGATAGGTGAAAGCCCTTCTTTTTCCAGCAAGTCTCCTTTTGTCTCAGTAACAGATCTAGCACCAACAGAAAAAATCTCTCAAACAGAATAAATAAAATTTAACAGATTAGCTATGCTCTCAACATATATGTGAAACCCAGCATAACTCATGTGAAATACCACTAATTTAGGCATTTAGCAGTAACCGTTTCAGCTGAATTTTATTCTCATCTGATCAACATCAGTTAACAAAGTACTTATATGTAACTGTATTATTAGAGATCCAGCACTGGAACAGATACTCTAATTATTCATCTGACATCAGTCATCTGACAAAGAAAAAAACCCACAAGAACCCAAACACATCAAATCACACCAGATGATGTAAAAAAACCGTACAAACGCGATGGAAGAATACCTTTGGTCCTAAAAGTTCACATGTTAAAGACTGACAGGAGAAAAGAGTTAAATTTACAAAACCAAAAAACCTTAAAGGCCTTCCTTTTGTTAGGACTTGGAATCTCTTAAAGAGAACGCAAGCAACCTAGCCAAAGCCCTCACGTACCCCTCCCCCCCCGCTTCCGCGAAAGACAGGAAAAGCAGCGTACCAGAAATGGTTTTATTTATTCATGGCAAAAGGACACTGGCTTTCTTCTGGCGGACTCCACAAACACGCCACACCTCCGGCCCGGGACCACCCCCTCCCTCACAGCGCCCGCCACCCGCCACGGCCCGCGGCTAAGCCAGGGCGGCAGGACTCACCGATGTTAACCGGGAAGGGCAGGTCGTGCACGGCGGGGTCCAGGTTGATCACGTACGGGGGGCAGCGCTGCTCGTGCAGGTGGGCCGCGAGTCGCTAAGGGGACACGAGGAGGCGTCAGCCCTGCTGGACACGGGGGTAGCGCTGGGGGAAACCTACCGGCAGCTCCCCACAGTCCCCCAGCCGCCCCTCACCTGCACGAAGGTGGTTTTCCCGGAGCCGGCCATGCCCAGCACCAGCACGCACACCGGGGCCGTCGCCGTCACCAGCCCGCTCGCCGCCGCCATCTTCCCAGCACCCACTTGTCCTTCCGGGGCGCGAGGAGCACGGCGAGGGGGCGGCCGCCCCTACAGCACCTCGCCATGACGCGCGCGGTACTCGACCGTCGCTCTGCCGCCGCCGCCGCCGCCGCCGCCGCCGCCGGCCGGGTACGCACCGCGGGCTCGCGCGGCTTCCCCGCGCCGGACGGGCCCGGTCGGGGCCCGGGGGCAACTGGCAGCATCCCCCCGCCAGGCTCGGGTTCGGCTGCCGCCGTGAGGAAACTACTGTCCTAGGACTGAACAGTAACTATGATGAGGCAGTCAGCAACATTCCTTCTGCCTCACCGAAGGGTCGAGTGAACGGAAGTGCAGAGTCCGGAAGCAAGTGAACCATTCGCAGGCCTGCTTACTGGTTGGAAATGAGGGGAATAAAAACCAGCATTAACAAATCTTCAGAAAGAAAAAGGTACTCATCACTCTTGGCTTGATGCGAAAGTGGTTTTCTCTCTGGTTCTTTTATGAGGGATTAGATGACTTCTGAAAGACATGCTGCAGTTCAGCCACAAATTATGAGCTTGGTAATGCTGCTCATGTATTAGGAGAAATAAGCTTCCTCCACTGCAGAAACATAGGTCAAATTCTCTGATGTTATGCGGTTCCTTTTGAGTGACTTGTCTATTAAAATTAATGATTCTGTGACTGAACTCAGTTTTGTCTGTAGAAGAGATATGTATAAGGGTTCTGCCAATCATATCAGGAATATGCTTTGAGAGCTTTAAAAGTAGAACAAACAACACTGAAGCTGTAGAAGAGGGAACCGTTCAGCAGTATTCTGGATTAGACATAGCTTTTGTGGTTGGTAAATTATTATTATTTTTTAAGGATGTTTTTATTTCTTTTATTTTCTTGCTTCTGTCACTTTGATTTTCTGATTTGAAGTGGTTTGGGTCTTAGGTTGTTGTAGGAACGTTCAAATTTCCTGGCCTAGGAGCTGTTTTCCAAACTTTTAGTGTGGTGGAGAGCGAAAACATCGCTCTTTAATGCACTTTCTTCTTATCTCTAAGTCAGAATCTGTATTCCTCCTGTTGTGGGGAGAGCCGAATCTGCTAGTTTGATAGAAGCAAAGTTGCTGCAGCTCCACGCCCCCAGGTCCAACCAGTAGCGAGACTAAGTGTGTATTCCTGTAGGTATAAACACACATATACAATGTATACACAGCCAGCCATACAGCTCAACACGAAGAGGCACGCTCAGCACTCACACAAATGGCACCAATGGCTTCCATCCTGTTTCCCTCTCTGGCTGATCAGGATGAGGATGTGTTAGTGAGAGAAAAGAAGCATATATAAAATGTATATATAAAAGAGGTACATATGTATGCATGAGTATGTTTGCATCTGCACACATATGTGCAATGTGGATCTCTCCTGTAGTTGGACTTAAACATTCAATCTATTCAGTATCTGGCCTTTAGATCCCAGTCTCCTCAATTGCTGGTACGTGGACGTACTAGGCTCCGAGGCCCGTGGAGCCATGCCAGTTGCTGGTGTAGACCTCCTTACAGACAGGCTCACACTCACAGACACTACTCTCCCCGGTTCCTCTGACTTGTACGCTGACCAACCACCTGTTTACAAACAAGTGGCCCTTTTTATCCTCTTACACCTCTATTTTCCCACACTTGATCCTCCCCAAATCAGCTAATTCTCTCCCTTTCCCTTCCTTTGATACCACTCCTAAACATCCAGTCTTGTGTAATCCTGAATTGTTCTTCACTAGCTTCCCACGTGTCACATAACCCTAGGCATTAATGCCACACTCTCCCTTCTCACTGTTTCCCCCTTCCAAAGGGTGCTCCAGAAGGTGGCTCCCATTGACTCATCCTGGTGGGTCTCCTGGGACAGACCTGGGAGGAAGGCATCTGTTTCTTTGAGTCCATAATTTGTGTTCCCCTGCCTGCCATTGTGCTTCTGTACTTCTCTGTGTTCACGGAGATAAGCCTTTGATAGGCCTGGAAATAGTGAGGGGAGGCAGGATATTGTTTGGGTTTCCCCACTGGCTGTTGTTTCTCTATGCTCCTTTTTGTGTGTGTGCAGATGAGCTTTTTATGACATAACGTAGCACCTTCTGGCTCTCTTCCTGAGGAGTATTATTTTCCCAGACCACGCTGTGGCACTGTTTCTTCCATATCTTCTGTGTCGGAGGATTGCAGGCTGTGGTGTGCCTAAATGTTACTGAGTCAAAAGGCTGTGTCTAGCTCACTGGTGTCCGGGTTCCTTACCAAAAAAAATTTTTATTTTTTTTTAAGTATTGAATACGAGGATAAGCTGAGGCAGCAGCAGACTCAAAGCTGTTATCCAGACTGAATGATGAGACTGAAGCATTTCTGTTCTTACTTATTAGCAGGAGAAGTACTGTTGAAAGGCAAGAGGAAATCTGAGCAAGGGGAAGGTGAAGATCTTAAAGACTCTCCCAAGAAGAAGCAGAAGATTTCGGGTAATACAAATAACTTGTGATTCCTAGTTACAAACTTCCAGGTACTTCAGACTTCCTCTCTGCCCAAATGCTATCCTCTGCTGTAGTCCAACTCTATTTCTGATTTTGAGTATTTTGTTATAGGAGACTGTTGACTAGTTTCTGGTTTACATTGGGAGATCATTGTTCTAATTTCAGTCTCTCGTAAAAGTCCAATGAAGGGAGGGAGGAGAGGAAGTAGGGGAGGTATAAGCTAGTCTGCTTCATTTCAGTTTCCCAAGAGATTCTGGACTAAATAATCAGACAAATTACTTGTAAAGATCTGGAGATTAATGAGTAGATGATAACAGCAATATGGGTTTGTTAAGGAGAAATCAAACCCAGCCACTTTAATTTTACCACAGAGATGGAATGCTTGACATCATAGGTCCTTCATGCCTTCAAAGGGTTGTTAATCAGTGGTTAGGTGCAAAAGGAAGTGTACAAGTGGTGAAAGGAGGAGCAGGTGACACAGGAGAAGTATACATTTGCTATCCAATCTTGCAAGGATGAGGTTAGGAAAGCCAAGGCCAACCTGGAGTTGAATCTGGGAAGGGATGTGAAAGGCAACAAGAAAGGATTCTACAAGTACATGAGCAACACAGGGAAAATTAGAGAAAGCGTGAGTGCACTGCTGAACAGGACAGGGAAACTGGTGACAAATGATATGGAAAAGGCTGAGGTACTCAATTGCTTTCTGTGCCTTGGATCTTTATCAGTTAAAGGAATCTAGGAATCTCAGGTGCCTGAGACCAGAGGGGAAGTCTGGAGCAAGGAAGCCTTACACTCAGTGAAGGTTAAAGTGCTTAAACGAACTGGACATACGTAATCATTTGTCAGCAGTCCTAGCTAACCGGGGAGGTCCCAGTTGACTGGAGGTTAGCAAATGTGACACCTATCTACAAGAGGGGCCGGAAGGAGGATCTGGGGAAGTACAGGCCTGTCAGTCTGACCTTGGTGCCGGGGAAGGTTATGGAGCAGATCATCTTGAGTGTCATCAAGCAGCATGTACAGGACAACCAGGTGATCGGGCCCAGTCAGCACGGGTTTATGAAAGGCAGGTCCTGCTTGACTAACCTGATCTCCTCCTATGACAAGGTGACCCACTTAGAGGATGAGGGAAAGGCTGTGGATGTTGTCTACCTAGACTTTAGTAAAGCCTTTGACACCGTTTCCCACAGCATTCTCCTGGAGAAACTGGCTGCTCATGGCTTGGACGGGTGTACTCTTCGCTGGGTAAAAAACTGGCTGGATGGCTGGGCCCAAAGACTTGTGTTGAATGGAGTTAAATCCAGTTGGCAGCCAGTCACAAGTGGTGTTCCCCAGGGCTCAGTACTGGAGCCAGTTCTGTTTAATATCTTTATCAGTGATCTGGACAAGGGGATTGAGTGCACCCTCAGTAAGTTTGCAGATGACACCAAGTTGGGCAGGAGCGTTGATCTGCTTGGAAGGTAGGAAGGATTTACAGAGGGATCTGGACAGGCTGGATTGATGGGCTGAGGCCAACTGTATGAGGTTCAACAAGGCTCAGTGCCTGGTCCTGCACTTGGGTCATGACAACCCCATGCAACGCTACAGGCTTGGGGAAGAGCATCTGGAAAGCTGCCCATCGGAAAAGGACCTAGGGGTGTTGGTCAACAGCTGGCTGAATATGAGCTGGCAGTGTGCCCAGGTGGCCAAGAAGGCCAACAGCATCCTGGCTTGTATCAGAAATAGCGTGGCCAGCAGGACTAGGGAAGTGATTGTCCCCCTGTACTTGGCAGTGGTGAGGCCACAGCTCAAATACTGTGTTCAGTTTTGGGCCATTCACTACAAAAAAGACATTGAGGTGCTGGAGTGTGTCCGAAGAAGGGCCACAAAGCTGGTGAAGGGTCTAGAGAACAAGTCTTACGAGGAGTGGCTGAGGGAGCTGGGGTTGTTTAGCCTGGAGAAAAGGAGGCTGAGGGGAGACCTTATCGCTCTCTACAACTACCTGAAAGGAGGTTGTAGTGAGTTGGGTGTCGGTCTCTTCTGCCAAGTAACAACTGATAGAGCAAGAGGAAACAGCCTCAAGTTGTGCCAGGGGAGGTTTAGATTGGATATTAGGAAAAATTTCTTCACCGAAAGGATTGTCAAGCATTGGAACAGGCTGCCCAGGGAAGTGGTTGAGTCACCATCCCTGGAGGTATTTAAAAGATGTGTAGATGTGGCACTTAGGGACATGGTTTAGTGGTGGACTTGGCAGTGTTAGGTTTATGGTTGGACTTGATGATCTTAAAGGTCTTTTCCAACCTAAACGATTTGATGATTCTAAGTCCCATGGGGCCTGATGAGGTGAACTGAGTGCTGAGAGAGCTGGCCAATGTCATTGTGAGGCCACTCTTGATTATCTTTGAAACGTCATGGCAACTGGGAGAGGTTCCTGAAGACTGGAAGAGAGCAAATATCATTCCTATCTTCAAGGACAGAAAGAAGGAATATCGGAGGAACTACAGGCTGATCAGCCTCACCTCAGTCCCTGGGAAGGTGGTGGAGAGAATCTTCCTGAAAAGCATTCCAAGACAAGATGGTGATTGGGAGTAGTCAGCATGGATTCATCAAGGGCACATCATGCTTAATGAATCTGATAGCCTTCTACAATGAGGTCACTAGCTTGGTGGACAAGGGGAGAGCAGTGGATGTTGTTCACCTCAACTTTAGTAAGGCTTTTGGTGCTGTTTCCCACAACATCCTCATAAAGAAGCTGACAAAGTACAGGTTAGATAAATGAATAGTGCAGCGGGTTGAAAACCAGCTGAATATGCAGGCCCAGAGGGTTGTGATCAGCAGCACAAAGTCTAGTTGGAGGCACATCGCTAGTGGTGTACCCCAGGGGTAAATACTGGCACCAGTACCATTTAACATTTTCATTAATGACCTGGACAATGGGACAGTGTGCACCCTTACCCTCAGCAAGTACACAGATGATACAAAACTGGGAAGAGTGGTGGTACACCAGATGGGTGTGCTGCCATTCACAGGGACCAAGACAGGCTGGAGAATTAAGCAGAGAGGAGTCTCTTGAGGCTCATCAAGGAGAAATGTGAAGTCCTGCAGCTGGGCAGGAATAACCCCATGCACCAGCATATGCTGGGAGCTAACTTTCTGGAAACCAGCTCTGCAGACAGGGACCTTGGGGTCCTGGAGGACAGCAAGCTGACCATGAGCCAACAACACGCTCATGTGGCAAAGGCAGCCAACGCATTCTGGGCTATGTTAGGAAGAGTGTTGCCCAGCAGGTCGAGGGAGGTGATCCTTCCTTTCTGCTCAGCACTGGTGAGGCCGTATCTGGAGTACCATGTCCAGTTCTGGGCTCCCCAATACAAGAGAGACATGGACATACTGGAGAGAATCTAGTGCAGGGCTGCAAAGATGATTGAGGGACTGGAATATCTTTTCTATGAGGACAAGCTGAGAGAGCTGCAACTCTTCAGTCTGGAGAAAAGAAGGCTCAGGGGGAATCTTATCAGTGTGTATAAATACTTGATGGGAGGGAATGAAGGGAGCCAAACTTCTCTGTAGTGCTCACTGACAGGACAAGAGGCAATGGGCACAAATTAAAACACACAAAATTCTAGCTAAAGACAAGAATACACTTCTCTACTGGGAGGGTGGTCAAACCCCGGCACGGGTTGTGCAAAGAGGTTGTGGACTCTCCATCAGTGGAGATACTCAAAACTTGACTGGACACATTCTTTGGCAACCTACTCTAGCTGACCCTGCTTGAACACAGGGGTTGGACTAGGTGATCTCAGGAGGTCCCTTCCAACCTTAATATTTATGTGATTTCTGTGAAATAGAAAAAAGTATAGAATGATGGTTCACAATCTGTCCTAGGTTCAATTCTAACTACTGTTTTTGTCACCAAGAACTTGGAAGTATGTAGACAGCACAAAGCTGAAACAGATGGCAAGTGTGTTGGAGAAAAGGCTAAAATTGAAAGTGGCTTTGACTTAGAGAAACAGTTTAAAAAAATAGAATGGAATATAGTTTGTAAAATTAAAGATACTGTAGTTAGGAAGAAGTGTTAGCACAGCTGAAAGACAAAGAACAACCTCCTAGGTGTCAGTTCTTCAGAAGAGGATTTGAGATTTATAACAGATCAAAAGCTGAATAGGGACCAACAGTGTCATACTTCATTTTTAAAAAGGCAGATGTTATACTGAGGTGTTCAAGCAGGAATGTGGACTTTCAGACATGAAGTAATTCTTTTGCTCTAATGCAGGATCCCACTTGGAATGCTGTTTCCAGCAGTGGGCGCTGCAGTTCAGGAAATGTGTGGACCGACTGAAAAGAACAGGGAGAAGAGAACAAAAAGCATAACCCATGAGAAAACACTGAAACAATACGAGTTGTTTAGTCTAAAGAAGACAGGAATGAGTAGAAGAATGGGACTGTCCATTTGGTTCTCAAGAAGTCATTAAATTGGCTCAGCCATACTGTGCGAAGAGTACCCATCCCCTGAGCTTTGCGTAAGAACAACCATACAGATTACAAATATCTGGATGGGACTAATGCCTGCAGCTGTAAATAGCTATGCATTTTGAAAGGGAGCAGGGAACATAATCTTGAAATTCCTTTTAAATAAAAAACAAAACACAGTGAACATTCCTGAATGAGTAGCTTTGAAACAGCAGACGAAATAGCAGTGTCCTAGCAAAAAAATCTCTGCTTTTTTGTAACAAGGCTCACAGAATTAAGTCTTCTGGTCTTTCTTGTTTGTGTTATAACAGGAAAAAACCAGCAAGCTGGAACACAATAAAACAAAATGAAAGGCCACTGTGTTCAGAAAGAACCAGAAACCTATGGCACAGGTAAGAAGAAGCAGCAGCAGCAATTGCTCTGAATTGTTTATAAAGCAGCTAAAAGATAAATGTGATTCTAGGGTTTGTATCTGAGCAACAGCTGTGCTTCCGTTGTTTCCATTTTGTTGTTCACTTTACTGTTGACAAGGAAGAACTGGCTGCTGTCCTTTTGGCACTGTCAGTACTGCAGAGCAAGATTGGAGGGACAACATACTGCCTAATAGTGTAGTTCTATGTGATTTTACCGCTGCATAATGGAACAGTGAAGGAGGAATCACTTTTTGAACTGAGCAAAAGCCTGTTAAAATAGTTTCACTATAAAACTCATAAAATATTTATACTTTTTTACTCAGCAGAATATGTTTGCAGGAAAAATTCTGTAGCTGTTGCTGCCAAATCACCTCTACTGGTAACGTGGTAGCCAGAGACCCAAGCAGGCCCTCCTAGGAGAATAACATTAGCCTTGACTCAGCAAGTGGAGTGACTTGGTATGTGTAGCTCACAGCACTTATTAAATACTCCAGTTTTCTGCCAAGTGCTGTTTGATTCACAGACTTTTCCCCCAGCCACCTGGGGAGGGACAATCCCTGCCTGTTATTACTGGGCAAAGAGGAAAGCCTTTAGATCTTTTTATGATAAGAATTCAAGCAGATGGCTGCTAAGCCACTTTCTTCCCAGAACCCATTTCAGTAATTTATAATCATTGTGGATTATGCCAAGTTTGCTTGGCATTTCAAAAAGAGGCCAGGAACTGGAAACCATGCCACACAGGGTACTTCTGCCTGGCTGTTGAGTAACTTGGCCTGGTGGTGCAGCTTTGTTCACTTTCAGTGCCAAAACTGCTGGCTAACATAAGTGGAGTTCTAAAGATTTGGTTAGTAGAACTGAGCCATGGACTTTGTCTGAAACTGTTCAGTCACATCTATGAATAGTTCTACTGTGAAAACCCTTTTGCTGAAAGAAGGGTTTACTCTGCATGCTAAAGTAATTGTGCAATAAAAATGAATGAAGGAAAAACCTCTACTGAACAAGTGGAAGAACACTTCGCAAGGGGCTGGTAGGATTAAAGAGGGTTTATAAAATGATCTCCCAAAAAGGAGTGATATGTGCCTTGTCACATGACACATTTAAAGCTGCAGATGAGTTAAACCTATTGAAGTGTAGCTGGACACAAGTTTGGTAGCATGTGACCTGTTTCCTTCTGGGATTCATTGTGCATGTGGAAGGAAAAAAAAGATACTATGTTTGCAGTTCTATTCCAAACCTCTTGTTTTGACAGGTAGAGCAACGGTCCTTGGAAATTCAGGACAAAGGCCGAGTTACGTGTCCAACATGCTGGGCTATGGTGAGAAAGACTGTAGAAGTACTGAAGAAACACATGGTAAATTGCAGGCAGGTAAGAACACAAGTGATGAGCAACGTTTTCTTTACTCCTCTTCAGCTTACTGATAGAAAGGCCTGCACACTGTTTTGTGTTGCATTTAAAACCAGTTTCATATCATCATGTCTCTAAGCAAGAATCCTTTATACATCTGTAAGAGGCTGTGCTTGGTGCTTCTTGCTTAGCCTTTTGCTGGAGGTCTGGGGTAGTGAACAAAGGTGTAGCTATTTCATTATTCCCCTAAATTTTAGGGTCCATAAAATCTCTTCAGTTCTTAATGGACAGTTACCAGGCCCAAATAAAATGTGTCTGCTCTCCTGCTCCTTTCTCCCAAAGAGTTTCCCACTGCTTTGGTTAATTTACAGTTACACACCCCATGTCCTTGTTTATTTCTAGGAAATGTTCACGTCGTCACCGTGGGAAGCAGCTGAAGTCTTTAGGAGGGATGAAATAGCATGTCATAGCAGACCATAACAATCAGGTAACACAACTACTGTGCATCTAAAAATCCTACAGGCAAGACAGTCTTTTGTTCCTTCCCTGGTGCACACAGAAACAGAACATGGTGTGTTTTTTTTCAAATGTTGTAGCTGTTCAAATCTTGTCTATCTGTTACTTTTCCTGTGAAATTTGATATCTGAAAAAACAGTAGAATGTTACCAGAGATGGTAGGCATGCTACATCTTAGAAAGAGGGGATGAATTTCTGTTTAGGCTGGTTATATGTCACACATAAAAGGCATTCTCAATCAGAAGAAAAGCGATTGCTCTCATTAGGCTGCAATTTTCAGTCTTTTGCTAAAAAGTAGGAGTTTTTCTACATCCAGAGCAGACTAGATTTCAGTTCTTTGCAAGGTCAAAGTAAAAAAGCAAAAATAGCAGTTCAGTTCTTGTCTCTATTTACTGTGAAGATACTAACGATACAATCTGCTTTTCCTCTTTGCTATTACTTTACAGAAGGCTATGTCTCCTGTTGTAGTTGTGAAGAATTAGAACTTTGAAAAGGTCATTCGGAAGTTTGGGTAAGGTTTAGATAATTCATTACTGTTATTTTTTACATAGTTCCCAGTACTGTGGTTTCTGAACCTACAGCTGTACTAGTAAATGAAATAGGGCAGGGATCATGTTCTGCCCCTGAGGAACAGGTCTGTCACTCAGTTCTAACTTTTTATTCAGTCTAGGTTTAATATTATTATAAGGTAGTGTAGGAAATAATATACGATAACCATCAGAGAGAGAATAGAGAAGAACTTGAGCTGTAGTTTAGCATAGGTGAATAACCGTTACAGGCAGTTAGTCTGCTTAGCTTTAGTTAGGCTAAGTGGAAATAGTAGGACCAGTAAATGTTAAAGATGCATGACAGAGATGAGTAAGTACTTTACACAGGCAGAAGGGGAGGAAAGTAATTATGGAAATACATACCCTTGTCCTTCCCAGCAGCTATAGCTTGGAACCATTTCTTATCAAGGTTTTGTTCATAGATAGCTATCTAAATGTTAAAACTCTTATCTGCAAAGTGGTTTTCAGGCAGTTTACTCCTTTTAAAGATAATTCAGTTGTTCTGGGATATAGACAGTGATCATTGTATTAGCTACACTTCTGTAAAATCATAAGTTGGAGAGATTGAATTATTTTAGGAGCTTTCCTTCAGTAGTGTGTTGAGTAGTGAATTCCCTATGAGAAGAACTGTAAATGCTGAGCATGCTGCGTCTTTCTTTCATCTTTCTGCTGTGCTTTAGCCAGTCTTGAAGGAGGGAGGAGAACTGGATGAGCAGCTTGAGTGAGACCGCCTTTGGAAGGTTTGAAGCATATGGGAAAACTAAAGTGTACGAGGCAGGTATGCTGCATTGTGCTAAATATCCTGAATTAAACAGCAGCAGATGCATGAACATAAAGTATTATGAGAGTTCTGCTCTGTATGCTTTGGTGTTGGCCAAAGGTGGATTTGTTTCAAGATCCTAGCTATGCTTTTAAGACAGAGTATCATAGAATCATAGAATCGTTTGGGTTGGAAGGGACTTTTAGAGGTCATCTAGTCCAACACTCCTGCAGTGAGCAAGGACATCTTCAACTAGATCAAGTTGCTTAGAGCCACGTCCAACTTGAGCTTGAATGTTTACAGGGATGAGGCATCTACAACCTCTCTGGGAAACCTGTTCCAGTGTTTCACCCTCATTGTAAAAATTTCTTCCTTACATCTAGTCTGATTCTACCCTTTTTAGTTTAAAACCATTACCCCTTGTCATATTGCTACAGTCCCTATTAAGAAGTGTGTCCCCATCTTTCTTGTAAGCCCCCTTTAAGTACTGGAAGGCCACAATAAGGTCTTCCTGGAGCCTTCTCTTCTCCCAGCTGAACAAGCCCAACTCTCTCAGCCTTTCCTTGTAGAAGAGGGCGTTCATCCCTCTGATCATTTTTGTGTCCCCCTTCTGGACTCACTCCAACAGGTCCATGTCTTTCCTGTGCTGAGGACTCCAGAGCTAGACGCAGTACTCCAGGTGGGGTCTCACAAGAGTGGAGTAGAGGGGTAGAATCACCTCCCTTGACCTGCTGGCCAAGTTTCTTTTGATGCAGCCCGGATACGGTTGGCTTTCTGGGTTGCAAGTGCACGTTGCCAGCTCATGTCCAGCTTTTCATCCACCAGTACCCGCAAGCCCTTCTCTGCAGGGCTGGTCTCAGTCCCTTCATTTCCCAGCCTGTATTGATACCAGTGGTTGCAACAACCCATGTGCAGGACCTTGCACTTGGCCTTGTTGAACCTCATGAAGTTCACATGGACCCATTTCTCGAGCTTGTCTGGGTCCTTCTGAATGACATCCAGTCCCTCAGGCACATCAACCGCATCACTCAGCTTGGTGTCATCTGCAACTTTGCTGAGGGTGCACTCTGTTAAGGGAGAAGATGCTGCCCAAGCATTCACACACCATCCAAGACTTTAACTGTTAGGACTGGAGTCCCTTCGCAGTGGGCAACTCCAGTCAGCTGACAGGTGTGCCTTTTGACTCCTCACACACACACACACACGCACCCTCAAGCACTGCTTCTTCCCTCAGGCTCAACCCTAGGTTTCCCGAAGCAGAATCTCTAATCAAGGCCTTCAAAATAAAAAGTGTAATTTATTCTCTCTATGGTGTAAGAATTTAGACAGCTCCACCTGGGTGCCTCCAGAGAGGGACCCCTAACACTAACATCCCCTGGCAATTACACCCTTACAATCCAAATTCCCAACCCTCACACCATAGTCTGGTCTAATAGTAATACTTGGGGCTGGGATCATCTTGTCTCCCATTGAATCCTTTTTCTCATCTCTAGGCGGGTTCTTTCTCTTTCCTGTTTTTAGGCTAGCTGTTACTTTTCTCCTTTGCCTGGCTCAAACTGTCTCTGGGGCTTTCCAAATCTTCCTGTTCCTCCAGTGAGAGAATAGGTCAACATAAAGCAAAAGTATTATGCAAGCTATGAGTTCTGCTTTATCATGAACAACTACTTTTAAGCAGCTAAACAAAGTCCTTAAAGCCCTCCAAAACATATTAACAGTCTCTGTAATTTATATACATTCCTGTGCTATTATAGCCACACAATCTTAGCCATTATTGCCATGTGCTGTTTACATCTTGTTCAGGTGTGCTCTGCATGCTCATGTAGCTCAGCTTTGCCACCTTCCACAGCAACTTGATCCCACTATGTCATTGATGAAGATATTAAACAGTACTGGTCCCAATACGGACCCCTGAGGGACACCACTCATCACCAATCTCCATCCAGACATTGAGCTGTTGACCACTACTACACTCTGGATGCGACCATCCAGCCAATTTCTTATCCACTGAATAGTCCATCCATCTCTCTCCAATTTAGAGAAGGATGTTGGGGGTGACTATGTCAAAAGCCTTACAGAAGTCCAGATAGATGACATCTATAGCAATTCCCTCGTCCACTGTGGTAGTCGCTCCATCGTAGAAGGCCACTAGGTTGGTCAGGCAGGACTTGCCCTTGGTGAAGCCATCCATGCTGGCTGTCTCGAGTCAACTCCCTGTCCTCCATGTGCCGTAGCATAGACCAAAAAGTACCGGAAAGGCAGTATCTGATGCTCTCCCATCCTTAGTCTTTCCACAGAGAAAACATATGGAGAGTAGGAAGAGACAAAATTATGTGAGCCAAGTCATTTCACTCTTTGGCTCTTCACCAAAAAAAAAAAAAGAAAAAAAAAAGGAAAACAGCTGGCTGGGTGAATATACTTTCACAGAATGAGCTATGCCACTTAACAGTCAGAGGTCTAGGTCTCCACCAACCCAGGTCCCAGTAAACCAGGTATTCATCTGCTAAAAGCAGGCTTGTCTTAAGTTAGGTCAGGGAGGGAACTAGGACACGGGAATAGAGCCAAGAAACGACTGTAAAATTTTTATTTCTGGCTTTCCACCCTTCCAGGACTCTCTCACAACGCTGGTTTCCTCAGTGAAGTATTTTGGCAAAGACGATGCTCACAGAGCCTGGGATATGAACTGTGTGGGCTGCAGCCAAGAACCCCTCCGTGTGGCTCCCTCAGCCTTGCCTTGTTTTATCTCTCCCTCTGTCCCTGCCCCTGTCCTTGGGATGGCTTCAGGGTCCTATTGGTAGATCCAGGGGTAACCAGCTAGTTTGCATACTCACGGCACTATTCATCTGAACAGTGACAGTTATTAATAGCATCATCAGTGATCTCCTGTGTCATTGTGAAGAACACGCTAGAAGTCATGGAAAAAAAAATAACCTGGTTAGCATTTGGAATATCTGAAATAATTTGAAAAATTTTCCAAAACGCTCTTAGGGAATCTGGGCTGATGTGGGTGCCATACCCTATTGCCTTACACTAATCATTGCCATGGTGGGTAATAAGGTTTCAAATGTACTGTTTAAAAATGTCTAGTGCTGAGTGATGGAAGTTGTGATAGATATTTAGGTTATTAAACATTGGTAGAACACTAGGCATTAAGTCTCTGTGTAGTAGAAAAGGGCTTGTTTTTTCATTGAGATTTAAAATTTCAACTATTGCTTTTAAACATCTGTGTCTCAGTCCAACTTAATTCGTAATTCTATTACGTATTTTGTAAGAAACATTCATGTAATAGATTTGATGTATTATTACCCTGTGTAGTTGGCAGAGACAATATAACTGTTACGATGCTTCACAGAAACACTGCAAATATAACACACTCATAAATTACTTCTCATTGATGTAAAAATCCCTTCCCAGTTAAGTACACCTGTGCTGTGAGAATACAGAATGGCACACATTTCCCCGGTAGCAAGTAGAAAAAATGCATAGTCTACCGAAAGACATACTGGCAATTAGTCTGCTGAAGGGTTAACTTTTGCAAAGTAATACTAATTCTCTCACAATTCTTAGAAAATCTCAGTGTTTAGAACCAAAAAAAAGGACATCCAGTTAAATTTATAATAGAGAAAAAAAGAAACGCTGCATCACTGTTACTTGCATAAGCTATGCTATTTGTTGGTCCGACCCTTAGGAAGACACAAAAGAGACCGCTATTCTCATCACCTTTGTTGGCTATAGAAGAACTCGGCTGTGTAAGCCAAAATTAGACATATCAAAGCACCTTTGATCACTTCATTGTCTGTCAAGTCCTCTCCAAAGCCAGCACTGTCTGCTGTAATGCATTGTATTACTTTCAGATGTCATATTTAATGTGTGTTCCTTCAGATCCCTGATACTGAGGTGCTGATGGCATAGCACAGTGCTGAGAACCTTGCAGGTGGGTCTATTAGTTTCAGTGTGTTCCCGTTTCTCAACACCATGTGGTTTAATTGCAGAATTGGTGAAGCAAGGGCATCGCATGAATTCATCTGCGTTTTTCTGTATGTGTTCAACCACAGAGTCATCCTGCAGTGTAGGTTTGAATGAGTTATGGGACCATAAAAAAATACTTCAATTCGCAAGGCTATCAGCTCTTTGTCATGAAACAAAAACACCTGCCGGAAGAGTTTTATTCTTACTTGATAATCACAGCACAAATAGGCATGGGACAAAGACATCATTTAAAGGGATATTTTTATGCAGCAGGCATGCTGCAGAGCATCTGAGGAACAATAGTCTAAATTTAGTTACTAATTAGAAAAACACTTTTCACAGATGTCATTAAGCACCCAACAATCTGGGAACTGTCTCTTTTAAAAAGGGAATGTTATACCCATTAGTGAAGTACCCACCACAGGGTTTGACTTCTCTTGTCCAATAGCTCCAGCAATGGGTCATTGCTCATGTAGGTAACTTCTTGGTTTCCACTGATAAAATTAATTCTTAGTTATCTTGGGCTAATACTGAAATGTTGTTCTTGGTCAGAAATCCCACTGAAGAAACTGCAGAAATACATGAGCCAGCATTCTTCCATCACTTTCCAGAGTTCTACAAAATTTCTTATCTTCTGTCTTTCAGAACTTCATTTCATATTTTTCTCCAATAATATGTGATTCAGAAACTTCCTTTTTCATACATAAGAGCTAAAATGCTGAGGTATTCACGTGGTTCCAGCAGGCAGGTCCCTGAGAAGTCATTTATAGCATAAGTAAAATAGCAAAGTTGACACCTAGAAATGATTAAGTAAGTTGCAATAAAACTGCAGTATGGAGAATGGGATAAAAGTCACCAGTGGTGGGAAATGGCTTTCTGTGTCACATGAAAAATCGTGAGTTTTCAAAAGAAAAGAATGTCTCAAATATTTTAACTGAGAGAAAAAACTGTTGTTAAATGTTACAGTAATCATTTATGTGAGTTGTGGTTCAGTGGCCATATGCAGTTTTTTTTCTTTGCACTGGGTCATAATTCCCATGGCGTCTCATTTCGGAGAGAAAAATGGCTCAAGAAACTTGGGAAGGATTGTATGGCCACAGGCACATTTCAGGAAACGTAAAGTGTACCTGCATACCCTGGAAATGGAAAAGTGCAAGGACATGGGGCATCTGTTCTGCAGCACTACTGAGGCACACTAGTTACACATACCCTGAAACACTGGGTTCTTGGCCAACTCTTCATTCCAAGCTTTCATTCTTAGGCTCTCACTTTTCCAAAGAAAAACATGTATTATGTATGGGAAAACTTGCCCTTTCAGGAAAAAAAAAGGGGGGTGTGTGTCTTTAATTTTGAGATCGGAGAGATTTTTCAGCTAGCGTTGGAAAACCTGAATGACACCCATCAACAAAATCCATGCCTCCTTCACTGTTTGGGGGTTTTTTTCCCAGTTCTAAGCAATTTCTATGAATTTCCAGGTATATTGTTGAATCTATTTTAGAAGGAACTCACTGAAACAAGGATATAGTAAATACTAAACAAAGGATTTAGGATCTGTCTTCAGGGTCATGGAAATGGGAAATATTTGTAGACCAAGTCAATCATACTTCTTAGTGAGATAAAAAATGCAAGAATTTAATGATTATTGATTCTTAAAAATCCCAGAGACTTGGTCTGGCAGTGGTTTACTAAGACACCTAGGCTAAGCTGGTTGTGCAAGCTTCCCTTGTAGTTAATGGAGACAGAAAGGTACCTTAAGAAGGAGATTCATCCTACCTTCTCAGATATCTGTTCTAGATAATCTGGGTTAAATACCCTGTTTTAAGGGCCATTCAGGACCATTCACTACGGAGGTAATTGGGAAACAGTGAAAATTTTTGCTCACTGTTTGTATAGGAAACGCTTCTGGATTTCCTTCACTCAAAAATGCTTCAATGCTAATGTTTTGCTCGCAGAAAATCGTGCGCTTCTCCATTGTCTGATAATCACAGCTCTCTCCAGGGACACATTCCATACAAGTAATTTCTGAACATGTGATCAGCTATGCCTGTTCATTCAGGTTTTCTTTCATGGGTATCCAGCCTGCATTTTTACCTCATCTATACACAGCTAGAATTTTAGTAAAGACAGCAACATGTACCTGCACTTTCTACTTTTGGAGATATCTTTAAAAAGAGTTTTCTCTGGTTTAATTTTAGCAGTTTAAAGTTAAAATTAATCTGGTGCAAATCTTCCTAATTATTGGTCTGGGGATTCTTTAAGATGAGCTGAAAGGACTTAATCTTTGAAATCTGAGGTATGTTGCTTCACCACAGTTGTTCACGCAGATCCAACAGTATCGTTTCTGTTCCCTGGCTTCGAACATTTCAGCAAGTATCAAGTGTTCAAGGCATAATTTCAGTATTGGAAAATTCACTTTATTTCAGTATTTGCTTACACAGGCAGTCACCTCAGTGAATATTCTGGCTTCTAAAGCCATTTACTAGTATCCTCCCTGAAAGCAAATCCAAACTCAAAGAGGATTAGCCCTCTCTGTCCTGTGAGGTGGCTGTTCTGCTCCTAGCATTTTTCATCTCACTTGCGGCTTTCAGTTTTTGAGATTCATGGCTCAGTTGCCGTAGGAGCCAAATTCATATATATGTTGTATGCAAGAAACTCAGTAAGAGAAGAGAGAATAGGTTGTCTGCTAATATAAACACAGCTGTGTATGGTAAGTGGCACATAGTTGTTTACATCCAAATTCAGGCTATCGTACAACAGACAAAATAAATAAAAACTTCAAAACAAAAGAAAATAAAATTGTCATTGTTTTTGCCATTTCCTTTTACCTAAAAATACTTATGCAGATGCATATTTTGGGATCAGAAAAGAAGATAAGAAATAATCTGCACACTTTCACAGGAGTATCATTTAATTATGTTTCAAGTCCTTGCATCACTTCAGTAGTCACAGGAGGGACTGAAGAATTTCTGGGAATGTGTGTGACGCCATAAAAGACTAAGTGATCATCTTCCACCCTATTTTTCTTACATTTTTTTGTACGTGGCCTGTGAGTGTATTAGATGAGAATTTTGTACATAGTTTTTTCTCAGAAATCTTTGCTAGCAGTTAATACTAGCTTTCTACCACCATCGTGCTGAAAAAATCCAATGAAAATGCTTCCAGTCCCAAGAGAGAATAGTGTTTCTTGTCATTCTTACTTATCAGAATGAGCACTTATTTATCAAAATGAGATAGCAGTACTCATTATTCAGAATAAGACATCAGCAACACTGTGTATATTTAAATAAATTCACCAGACTACTGGAAGCAGTATAACTTTGTTACTACTGGATTATATTAGACTAAATAGCTGTACTAGTTCAAAATTAGCTTGGATAGCTAATATCATTGCGGCACGCAGAACTAGCCCACAGCTTATGTCCTGTGCATGCAGTCAACACCTTAATGCTATCTGTTATGGTACCAGGGAGAATAATTACCAAAAGAGGACCTCAAGCATGTTAGTATTTCTTAAGGAAAGCTGGTGAAAAATGTTTCTAGATTAATTTGCAGATTAAAAGAAAAAAATTAAAACAATCTTCCACTTTGTCTGGATCTTCAATTCTGCCTTCCTTGGCAAATCTTTGAACTGCTTTGATACTGGGAGGAGCAGTGGCCTAGTGAGATCTAGAGTCTCCTTCTCAAATTGCTCTACTGGGTCTTCACAGGGATCCCCAATGTTAGTAACGTCTTCTTCCTAACAGAGCTATGGAGCAGTTTTGAGGATAGAGCTACACAGCAGTAACAGCGGAAGAGGTGAAAGCAATATAAGTTTACTAAATTTAATGTAGGTTCAACTTTTTTTTTTTAATTATAATGAGGATTAAGCAATTTGATAACCGTATTTAATAACATTGTACAAAGCCTACTGGGGGGTTAAAAGCTGTAGCTGAGCTGCCCACCAGTGATAGGACTAAACGAAGCAGCTGAACCAATCTTAACATCTCACTGCAAGCCACAGGGATTGTCTTACCCCCCTTTTTCCCTTCCCCTTGCATCTCCCCCTATATGCGTCCTTCCAGCTTTGCTATACTTCCTTTCTGTTGATGCGGCTGTCACTTTCTTCTGACGCGGTACTGAGTCCTTTCAACTTGAAAGTGGTCAGAAAACTGTGCTTGGTTTGGGGTTTGTTTTTTTTTCCTTGAATTAATTTTCAGCTAGATCAGTGAGCTGATCTTGCTCAGCATGCAGTCAAAGGAGCATTAGGGCCAATATAAGGAAGGGAGCAGATTAAGCAGTCATGGTGAGGGCAAAAAGGAAGAAAGGAAAAGAGAGATGAGAGAGCTGGACTGCTCCTTTCAGGGACAAGCAGCCATCAGGTCAACTCAGCTCAGCTGTATAGTGTAACCCCATTCCTTATTAATGGGGTTAAATAAGCTACCTTATCAGCAGCACTATTTCAACCTAAATTGCAAACTTTGGTTAGTTATTTAAGTGGAGTGATTTTCATGTTCAAAAGCCTGCTACTCGTCAATCAGAAGTTTATTGTTACTTCTCCTATCAGTATGCTGATGGTGGGACCAAGGATCTTGGTCAGACATGCTGGATACTGCAACTCTTTATGAGAAAAATCATCCCAAAAGAACTCACAGGCTGTCTAGTTAGGATACTGCACCTGAAATCTTCCTCTGTTTTGCGTCCTATTTCACCTAAGAGGGAATCCCTCAGGCCCCTTTTGAAGCCATGTTAAAAAGCCAGGCTTGGTTTGAGATGGTACAGACCGACCGGTCGTTCTTGGGATCCCTCCAATGTAAAACTGAACAACTGGGTGTCATGGACTGCAGTGTAACACAGCAAAACTCTCTGCTGTAAAGGGAGCCGGTTCTGACAGTCCTATCTATAGGTGTACTCAGGCAGAAGGCTGGTGATAGTAAAAGCTGGATTTCATAGGAATTTCATTAAACAGAGAACACTGAGCAGCATCCATCTGCTCCAGAGGGAATCCTTGGTCCACTGCAAGAGGGGAAAATGGGTTGAACAATTAGGCAGAGATGCATCTCTGTCTAAATTTAGTTTTGGAGATAATATAGGTGTGTCTTCCGCTGCTTGTATTCCCAATGATTTCCCTGAAGCAGAATCAGTCTGAGTGGTGGTTAACATGTTATTCATGTGTTTATGTTCTCTAGAAACTATTTAACAGGTACTGGGGAAGAATCTAGCCTCTAAGGTTCTGGGCAAGTTACAACCAACTGTTTTTTCTTCCCTTAACCCTGTTCATTAAAGAAAGCAGAACAAGAGGAGGAACCTTTCCATTAAGTCATATATGTCTGTCCAAAAAAGCTTTCACCAAAGATTCAGTGAATACAGTCAGGGCACACTTTTACACTGTACTGTGGTCTGTAAGAGGGCAGAAAAAAACACGCTTTGTTTTTCAAGAAACAAAGATGTGCATCAGTTGAAATGCAGTCCTTACTGTCATGGGAAAAAAGCTGATAGCAGCAGGACAACATAAAAGGAAACTGCAGAAGAAGCACAGAAGCAGAAGCCTGGGGAATACAGACTGGCAATGGTGGTGGTTGTATTAGAAAAGTTGAAGGTATGGAGGAGGAAAAAAAAAAGCTTTAACTGGAGCTTACTGCAGACTATGGGGAAATGGAGCAGCAGATCAATAGTCACAACTGACTATCTAGTGTTAGCAACAGTCCTGCTGTAAACAGGGCTTTGGACTAGATGGCCTCCAGATGTCCCTTTTAACCAACATTTCTGAGAATCTTTGAATTCTTGAAGTGTCAGATGAGGACATGCTGCCATTCTCTGATTTTTCTGTATTGAAAAGTACCAATACATTGCATGAGTTTTCAAAGACATCTCCTGATGGCCTTCATGCAGGGATCCTTCTCACCCAGAAGGGCAGCTCACAGAGGAGCAGGTGAGATGCACTACATGAATATGGGTAGGGATGTGACAGGGCTGAAGGTAGGCTGAAGGGAACAGATTGTTGGTGGGCTTTATAATGGGATACAGAATTATTCATTTCTTGAAAAATGAGTAGGGAAAGCTGGTAATTATTATGAGGTGAGGACCATATGGTGCTCTGTGGGCATGCCTGCCAGGTCAGTCCTAAAAGGAGACGTTTCCAGATCATGTACTAATGCTGATAAGGGTTAGCATAAGCTGGCAACATGCTACATGATCTTCTCAGAAAGGCTGAAGTCTGAGGAAAGCTCAGCTGTAGCCTTTATGCTTCATGTCATCTTTCCAGATGAAGGATGGTGCACATCCATAAGGTCATTTGAAGACACTAGGTGTCTGTTAAGCCAGAATAGCATAGTCTTCCTGGATTGCAGAGTAGCCATAGCTGTGGTTTTCTGTTTCTCTGCTGGCCAAGGACAGGAGACATGGACCTCACTCAAATCCTGTCCCACCTCCTGATAGGACTCTTCCGCAGTTTGGGAGCTATTCAGTAGAGCTCCGTGCCCTTCCCTGGGGTGCAGAGCTTTCACGCCCTGCTCCTGAGAGCAGCTGAGAGCACCCTGAGCCCCTTTTCTTGTTCTTAAAAGTAGAAAGAGTTGCCAGAAGTGAAAAAAAATCTAGCAGAAAGGGCTGATCAAGAATGAAGCCTGCCGAAGGCTGGTGTTCATTATGCATGCAGCTGTGAACAATTACAGTCACACCCACACACCATAATACACCTAATCATGCCTTGTAGGCACAGCCCAGAGCAGCCACAAGATGCTCTCAGCCTCTGTTGCAAAAACCATTCCAATTACTATCAAATCTACTAGACATGCCACAACAGGCATTCAGTCTCCTTTCCAGCATATTCCCTGATAACCCAATTCAATTGTGAATTTGTGATTTTGGTATTGCAGCATTTCAGCCAGTGAAGAAGGCAAAGGCTAATGAATGGAAAAATGTAAATACAATACCTCCTGTAGAAATCTGTATTTTCTGCAAGGGTTGTATATTGCCCCTCAGCCTGGGACCTGGGGGCTATATGAAGACTAACAGTTGCAGTGACATAACTAATTAATTCTGTAATTAATTCTGATGAGCTACTCAGACCAGCCTCCTTTGCTATATAAATTATGAATATAAATAGACATGATAGTCAAGGGTTTCATTTCTAGAACAGGGGAAGAATTTCCTAGCTCTCGGGTTTTATTTATCCTAATCATATCCCAGTTCAATTTTGGAGCAAGAACTGGGGATATACTATCTCCCCAAACTCTACATGACCCGCTTTCCATGCAAAGGAAACCAGGTTGCAAGAGGTGCAAGGAGCACCATGACCCAAGGGTATGCCCTGACACATTACAGTAGGTAGTCTCTACACAGCCTCCTAAGTAGGTAATTTCTTACAGACACTTAATTTAGGCATTATAACTTCTTTCCAAATTGACTGAAAGGGATATCATGTTCTCACAACAAGCTCTCCAAGTTGCTCATCGCTCTCTTCACTGTTACTCTGAGAAGCTGCTAAAATAAGCATTTAAAGATGGTGTCCTGAAAATAGCCCCAGGCACCTTCTGTAATGTCCCAAATGCAGGTCTCATCTTCCAAAGTCTCAAATGCAAGTCTCGCATTTTTAGGGATAAGTTTTTTTTGGATATTATTACTTAACCTGTGGGTGGTTTAGGTAGGAGCTAGAGTCCTCCTCAGGAAATGGCACACCTAGGCTCAATTTTTGTGTGCACAGATTCACATGCACAACTTCTATCCTACTACCAGTATGATTTATTTTACCAGGTTTCTAACTTAGCTTAGTGCCAGCACTCCCTAAATACTTCTTTGGGGCTGAGTAACTGTCTCAAGATGTATTTGAGAATCACTAAACCAAGTTAAGAAAGAATGGGTGCAAGAATGACTCTGTAGTTCAGGCGCTTGGCTGAAAAGGAGGGTCCTGGTTTCTGCTTTATGTTCTTACAGCTGTTCCTGGACTTTGTTCTAGTAACTAATATATAACTAATGTGCCTATCTAAGCAAGGGCTTCTGGGGACCATATTACAGAAGAGAAAGCTGCAGAAGGAAGAGACAGGATAACTTAAGGTACCCCTAGACCTCTGACTCACCAAATAGGTGAGATCAGACTAAATATATGGGACATGCTCAAAGACTGTGTTGTGCTGGAAAACTGTACACATCTACTGCTTGAGAACAGATGTAAAGAAATTCTTTCAGTAAGCTTGTGTTCCTGGCTTATTGCCCTGATGGCCCTCAGAAAAGCTAATCAAGAAATTTGAAGTGCTGCGGTGAGGTGAAATTTTGATTAAAAGCACAAGGTTGCAGAGGCTTGGTAGTGTTGAGGCACCATTTATGAGATGGTTGGGATAGGGAGAGTGAGATGTTCTGGAATTGGCCTTCGGCATGGGATAGGGAGAGTGACATGTTCTGGAATTGGCCTTCAGCAATGCTATTTGGATACTGGCCACAATGTATATGGTCTACAGTAGCACTGTTTCATCCAGATCTTGCCTAGGCAACAACTGTGTTCCCCCATTATAGACTGGTGTCTTCCAGTAGGAGAACTGGGCCAACTTGAGACAACCATCACCAGCAGGATTTGCTGTCAAGACAGCTGGTAGATGTGGTAATCACCCATACTCCTGCCTAGCAAACAGCATCAGCTGGATTTGAAAACCAGATAACCTCACCTCTATAGATGAGCCCTCTCAGAAGAACTGCAGAACAATGGCAAACCAGTGTGGGGAAGCATCGTGAATGCCACATAGCATTTCAGTACTCTTATGGCAGGGAGGAAGTACTTGTGCTATGTTTTCACCTGAGTTTGAACAAGACCACTGGAATGCCAGGATCTGAAAGCAGCTCGCTGGAGTTCAAAAGGAAAAGCTGGAAGTAAAGGACCACAAAGGCATTAAATGATTAGCTTGTGTTGGCACTGCCAGCCATGGCAGCAGATTGGATTTCCAGTATTAATGCCAATGTTTAATGAGAATACTGCAGCCTTTAATGCAATATAAATGGAGTTGATGTATTTGAATGAGATCAAGGGAGAATAAAAAGGCGGTTTTTGACAGCTCCTTTTCTAGCCAGTGGCACCAAATTCTCCTCCATCCTGTCCAGCGTTCCAGCTCTTTTAAAACAATCTATGCTGTAGCCATGGTGCATTCAATATGTCACTGGTGACTGAAAATGTAGTCACTGGAGGTGATACACAACTCAACAGGCTGCAAGGAATCTGTTCTATGATTTATAAAAAGCCGACATATTTTCTGACTTAGCATTCCCTTTATAAAAAACTAACTTGTTCTTTCTCACACTGAGAAGTTACTTGGACTTACTGAGTTCTTTGGAGAAAATATTTCCATCTAAATCTGTCTACAGTCATCAGATGAATTCTGAATATACACAAGGGAAGATTTTGTTCTTTGATCAACTTAAAATTTGACTGTGTTGACAGCAAGTTATGTCTGATCTCATTTACATCAGTGCATAATTCAGTTTGCTTCAAGTAGAGCTGCTCTGGTTTCACACCCATGTACGTGTGAAAAGAGTTTGACCTTGCTTTTCAGGCTTTTACAGATAGTTGTTCTCAAATAATCTTTCTGCAGGCTACTCAAGTTTACTACTTCTATGCTGAATGATCACTCACTGCCAGCGAAGTCAACTCAATACCTCCCAGGCAAGAAAGGTCAAAATTCTGTCCTCTTTGACTTCACCCGTTGCCCAGAATTAAAGCTGAGATGTTTTCTCTTTTTGTCAGGTCCTCCAGTCTCATACCTCAAGCTGAAGCAGGAGTGCTTGCTTGAGGACCTCTCACATCCTTGTTTTCCTCCAACTAATGAGTCAAAAAAAAATCTGACTTCAGAGCTCCCCACCTACTGCTCAGAAGTGGAATAATGTCTGGCATACGCTATATATGTAGTCTAAGATATATAGGAAATTAAATATTGCCATTGACATATGAATAAATTTGCACTTAGGAAACACAACCAGAGAGGTTACTGAAATGCCATCTCATTCAATATCTCCTTTCCAACAGGAGGGAAAAAAAGAATCTCAGATCTTTCCTGCTAAACAAGAAGATATTTAGGTAAGGTAAACATGTAAAGAATTGTAATTTTGAGATATTGCAGTAAAACAAGGCAACACCTCTTTTTGTAGTTGCTTGTGCACATACAGAATTAAAAAAAACCCAAACAGTAGGAAAATGCCTAACCTCATATATTTGGCTCAGATACAGGAGATTTTGCATCACTGACTGGACAGAGTACCCCTTGCTTTTTTCCTGTCCTTGCAAGGTTTTAATCTTCTCTCAACCATGCTTAGCCTAGGTTTGGCCGAATTAGGATATAACTATGTCCTCATGGAAAGTAAACCATGACTGTGCTCTGGCTACTTCACAAGGATGTTAAATTAGATATCTTTCTGGACAATAGCTGGTAAATATCTTTGAGTGTGAAATCACGTTTATCTCCACATTGGTGCTTCGACCTGTCATATCACCTTGAAATTGCTTAGGGACAGATCTGCTTCTGCCACAGCTGGCATTTGCTTGCAGGGAGTATCTCACTGCCTAGTCCTTCCTAACCTGTCTGTGAATCTGTCTCACTCAGATCAGTCTGCAGTGGATGCAAGGAACATGTCACTGAATCCTTGATTTCACTGCTGCTCTTCTAGAGAGGAGGAGGAGTTTCTCTAATTATCCCTTCTTAGCAATCATTTTTGATTACATGTGTTCTTACACCCTCTCCCCCATTTACTTTGTTTCAGACCAAGCAGTTTAACCCTTTTGGTGCCAGCCAGCCCACATCCTTGCCAGCCTGTTGCAATTGCAGGTGAGCTCCCTTGTGCTCTTGGGAGATTTTGGAGTGCTGGAGACCACAGCAGTGATTCTGTGGTGCACCCACAATTAAGCACCTCCACAGCCTGCATCACCTGGCTGCAGAGGTAAAAACCAGACAAGCAAAACCTGTGGTCTGCTTTTGAGCCACCATGTTGCCTAATGCACCGTAGTGATGTACATGTCTGGGATGCTCTGACTGCCTCTGTACCAGGTCCCCTGCTGAGTATAACACGAGGGCTGCTAAATGCCATTAATAGGCCATCTCTAAATGCTTTCTCTAAAGCTGTGGCCAGAGCTTACAAAGGCTTAGAAGTGAGCATTGCCACCCCACAGCTCAGGAGCTGGAGGCTGGTTGGGGCATATCCCCTACCTGAAGAGAAAGGCAGGAAGAAGGGGAGTGGGGCACGGGGGTGTGCAGAAGAGCTGGAATCTCTGCCCCTGCAGCCACGGAGCTGGGAGGGTGGGGTGGTGACCACCAGTCCATTGCATCACCTGACAGCAGCAGCCACCAGCCACAGCCCTTCACAGTGACCCTGGAGGAAGAGCGGCAGCAAGTCTGGCTCTCCCATGTTCTGTCAACCACAAAGCCAGCAGCAGTCACAGGTGGTTTACCTCCCCACAACAGGCTGCTCCTCTGGGCAGCTACCTGCTTTGCCTGTTCCCAGAAGAGCTCTGGCTTGGGTGATGAGGCTAAATTGGACATTGTTTTACTGCTGGTGTATTTTTTGATGCACTGGAGACCTGTAAAACTTTCTGCCCAAAGCTAGATGAGTAAATCCTTGTGACAGGTTAAAAAAAATTGGTCTTTTATGGCAGCTTTATATATAGTGCTGGAAGTCATTGGAGCTTCATGTAGTAATGAACCCCCTTGTATAGTCCTTCCCCTGTACCAAGGCACAGCGCAGGAGCAAATGTGGCCTTATTTCATAATCTGCCTGCTGAAAAGTAGATGTTTGTGAAAGGAAATAGGTAAAAAATAAATGGTTCTGTCACACTTCCCACTGAAACGTTCTTGTTCTTTATGGACAAGCTCAAGCAATTCGGTTTCAAAGCACCACACCCCAATCTGTACTATAAATCAGGTGAGCTCCCTCAAGTCAGTAAGCATGTGAAAGAAACACCCCATCAAATCATGAGCTGCTGTTGCAGGGAGTGTGCACCAGACAGCACTCCATTTTCACCACCCAGGAGCATCCAGGTCAAGGGTTTTGAGGAGGGGAGGCAATCATGTTACCTACGTTTAAGTGCCCAATTTAGGAGCTTAAATTGAAAGGTTGCTCTCCCTCAACAGCCAAAGGAGAGAGAAGAGTTTCTTCCAGCCAGCAATCAAGAGTCAATGTCTAATTAAAGTGCTACAGATCATCCTCAGAAAGAGCTCCTTCTGCCCATTGCCTATAAGGAAAACTTAGGGTGATGTCTAAAACAGGCCAGATGAGACCTAACATTTTCTGTTTCTCTTATTGACTGTCCAGGGAGCTGTGGGGAGATGAATCCAATCTAGGCTCCTGTGTTTGGTGGCTGACATTTGGCATTATGTATTACACCTCTACTTCACCTGGATATCCCTACTCTGAGGACCTGTTTATATCCTATTGACTAGGTACAGTAATAGGGTGCCAGCCATAAAGAAAGCTTGAGGAAAGCAGAAAAGCTTGGCAGTGAAGGGGTTAATTGGTCACTGCTACACCTATTATTCACATTACCCAAAATATAGCTCCCTAGGAATTCTTTTAAGGTCACTCTTGGAACTAGTACCAAACAAAAAGCCCTTTTTACCATTCCCCACCCCAAGTATTGTCACAAGCATGTCAAGTTACTGGGCTTGTTTGTAGTGTTCCTGTAATGCTAAAGGATCCACACATTGCCATTTTCCCCGTTCACAGCAATCCCTGTCTCAAGGAGAAGGCAGAATACTAGTGCTTAATGCAGATGATGAAAGGTTATAAACTGTTAATATGCTTACAAATAGGAGACATTCAATTCTGTAAATATTCTTATCTGTTGATAGCTGTAGCTTTTCTTTTCTGGCTCTTCAGTCTATATATGGGCACAAATAGAGATGAACGAATGGAGATGACCAGTGAATCAAATGATAAAACACAGGGAAGGTCAAAGGAGTAGCATTTATTGCCATCATCTCTCAGAGAATATATGAGGCATTAAAATTTGGATACTGTACCATATTCTAGTCACAAAGATTGTAACGAGCACAAGTAATGGCATCAAATGAATCTCATCTAATGACACTAAGCAATAACAAGAACAAGAAAAAGGTGCAAACTCAACCTCCTTGAGCATGATCCTAAATAGGTGTTTTATAGTCCATCTCCAAGTGGGGGCTGTGGCAACATATTAAGGAATGCACAACACAGCCAAGTTGACTAGTCATTAGTTATTGCACAACAGCTATTGTTGTTTGCTACTACTAGATATCTGATGTATTACTGTGCTAGGCTATGCCTTTTTTTTCCCCCACCATGGTCATGAAATTTCTGTTGACAGATAGTTAAGGCTGCCATAGATAATACAGGGGAAGCCAAGTGTAAATCTCAACTGTGAATCTACAATGACTTCAGAACAGAGTAAACAATGCAGCTGATGGGACTCATATCTATCAGCTCTTCCTTAATGAAATCATAATTTCATGTAATACATGGTTGCAACTCAGAAACATGCTGGAGCCAGGATCTCATCTGTCTACAGACAACAAATTAAGGATGGGATAAATGCTTTTCATTTTATAGAATCGGGAGGACCCTGGGCAGAGTAATTCTATGCAGGATTGACTAGCAGAAGTCTGGAATTCCTCTTTGCAGGCTCCTTTCCCCAGAGCCTCTAGAAAACACAACAATGCTTAGCAAGGCAAAGGCCGGGCTGCAGTTTTAATTGCCTGGCCCTGGCAGAAGCAGCAGTAATTGCAAAAGACTGTAAGAATGTATTAAAGATCCATCTCCTCACTAAAACCAAACCAAGCTGCATTTTCATCATCAGCAATAGTCAAAGTGTAGTTTATTTTACTACAAAGCCTGCCCTGACTTGGTTGGGAAGTTATTTGCCTTTCTGAACATAAAACTGCTTGTGAAAACTACCTGAATACAACCAAGGGTTCACAAATCTTAATTTGCCCCTCTTAAAAATCAGACCAAACTGTCACTTACGGACCTAGATTATTTGGTTTTAAATTGCAACGCACTAAAATTTAGCCCTAGCTGGAAAGCTTTTAAATAATCTCATTTGCTTTTCTGTCTGCCATGCTTGCGCTAGGGACAGCTGCAGACAAAAGTTCCCCAGGGCAATAGGCTCTTGGAGGCCACAAAAACCTGTGGCCATGTTGGCAACTTTGCCTACACCAGAGCGGGCTGGTGCTGTGCCTGCAGGATGGATCAGAGTGCTTGGGGCAAGAGCTGCTGCTGTGGGTGAGGGTCCTTCCTGCTCCCCACCTTGCCAGGGACAGGAGAAGAGCAAGCCCAGGTCTCCCCTTGCATCTGTGCTCACCCCTCGTGCCACAGAGAGCAGAAATGTGGTGCCCAGGGAGCATTACTGCCTCTGTAAGTGACTGGCAGGTGCTTCCAGTCCACCGCAAGGCAGTGCCAACTGGGTGACCATGTGGCATTGCTGGGGTGGTGGGGGCTGACACATGGCTGCAATGGAAGGGGCCTGAAGCACTCTTAAGGCAGGCAGTCATAGCTGAGGAGGACTATTGAAAGCAGCACTTGATCTCATCACCACTGAGTTACCAGCTGTCAGCCAAGAGCTGTGCCTACCTGAAGCCTTGGGGCTGAGTTTAGGCTGTGGTGTAGATTAGCACCTAAGCAGGTACAGCACGAGCAACCTGGGCACTGAGGGAAACATACCATGGGTTAATGCATGCATTTTCTCCAATCCCCTTCCTCTATTGAATTTATGTCTACACTGCATTTTGTACCTACTTGAGGTGTCTTGTTGTGGCGTTCCGGTTTCAGAGCAGCACAGCTGCCACCACATGGTCCTCCACCTGGGGGAACGTGCCTTCTTCAGTACCTTACGCTATGGCAGTGCTTTGGGTTTTATTGAGTACAGTCATACAGTAGGATCTGCTTTGGCCACCTTGTCTGCTAAATGGGAAATCGCCTGGCCTGACAGAACTTTCTTTTTTCTACAGGGTTTTCCTAACCCACCATTGCATATTAGAGCTATTTTCATACATGGTGCTGATATTTTCTATGATATTTAGCATTACTCTATCATGCTATAGATTTGCCTAATTTATTATTCCCTCTCCGCCCTGAGTCATTTTCAGCATTATATTTTCTACTAAAAATGTGTTTGTTGTCTTAAACTGTGTATTTCTCCAAGGTGAATCTCCATTTATGTTTCTAGTCATTCCTGGCTGCTTTGTGTGATAATGTGAGCAGGGACATTTCATTTATTTCACATTCCTAGATCAGTCTCTTTTGTTCTCAGTTATGTCATGAAGACATCCTGCCACCTAGAAGCTCTTGAATTATGACCCTAGCTTCAGTAGTGGCATCTACTCTAGCTTGACAAGTTACTTAATATCCTTGCCTTGTACATATAAGAAATTTTAAGACCATGTGTCAAGAGAGATTCAGCCTGTGGGGACTGAACCTGTGACCTCTGGGGTTTACTGCATGAGCTCCTATTATTTGAGAAACTCAAGTTGGTTAGTCACAACTGAGGCAAATTTATCTTTCTTTGGCCAAAGAAATACCAGAAGGAGGTATGAATCAAGGGGAAAAGTTGTCATGAAATCCTTTGAAAATCCAGTGGGGAACTTTTTGGGTTATTGTCTCTAAATCATTTTGGAAGTGCTATATGTAATAGCAGCCATTAAAAGTCACTACTTACCTACAGTTGTGGAGTCTGAGATACTGCACTACTTTTTCTGAAGTAGGAATGCTGAACTATCTCAGTACTATAGGCTGACATTGATGACTTCATGGCCACCAGTAAAAAGCTAGTCCTGAAGTGCTAAATGTTACCTTCAGTACTTATTCTCTTTATGTCAACCCATGGTGACAATGGTGTCATTGTTATTCCTGCTTCCCAGGAGCTGGTGAAATGCCATCCAGTGAAGAAGTTGGGGCTGCCATAAGCACCTTCTGCTGCCAGTCGCTGCCAACTTACTATTTCCAAGATGGACATGATGTTGCTGACATTGAAGCAAATGAGCCTTGTACACAAACATGGCTGCAGGCAGAGACAACTGTTTGCATGCTCACTTTTGGCAAGAAAAGTGATCACAGCCACTGTGGTTTACCATTGTATTCAGCATGAGAAGTGGTTAGTTTGCTTGTCCTGTGGACTTTAGTGCTGCCTCTGGCACAGCCAAATCCCCAAAAGAGCTGTGACTGGAAATACATAGAAGTGCAGAAAACTGCACTGTCTGTGGATATTGCTTGTATATTTTCTGCATGATGCATGACAGGACCATGATCTCCATTTTAGTAGCAGGATACTGAGTCTTGACAAAATCAAAGCTGAGCGTATTCACAGGACCTTTGTGCATGGCTGTACTTGTGCTTGGTTCCTAACTGCAGCCTGTTGTGACATCAGTGGGAGTTCAGTGCCTAAACCACTGGTTCCCAAATGTCGCAGTCTCAGCCTTCTTTTTCACAGAGGGAGTTCATAAATTTAAAATATTTTACTGTGTAATATTATTTCACAGACCAGCTGACAACCCCTCAGCAGAACCACAGGTTGGGAACCTCTTGACTAAGCTTTACTGAGAATATGCTCCATAGTAACATGCCAGTACAGGAGAAGAGAGAAACAAGATGATGGTGGGACAGAGCTGAGCCTACACCTCTGAAGTATTGATGGTGGACACACATATCCTTCTCTTACTTAACCACCGTAGACTCACAGATATCACTAGGACTGTGCCTATAAGTGGGCCTTCATTGACCCTTTAGAGCAATTTTGCTAGAGCTCTGTTACACCCTAAAGATTGATCTGTGCTAAAAAACCGCTAAAGCTATGTGGTTATTCGGGCACTACCAGGATACAGATAATAATAACAGTAACCTTTCAAAGGTGAGAAATTGCCAAAGGTAAGGTAGGGAGTTTAATGGGCACAGCCGCAATGTAGCTAATCTAATAGTATTCAGGCATTGGGCATTATTGTGGTTTAAACCCAACCAGTAACAAAGCACCACACAGCCACTCGCTTACTCCCCCCCCTCCCCGGCCACGGTGAGATGAGGAGAAAATATAAAGGCAGGCTCACAGGTCGAGACAAGGACTGGGAGGGATCGCTCCCCACTTATGGTCACAGGCAAAAGACAGGCTCAACTTGGGGAGGAAACAACATCAATCTAACTTACTACCAACCCAATCCAAACAAGGATATTAGGAAGTAAAACCCAACCTGAGAACACCTTCCCCCCAGCCCCCCCGCCTCCACTCCCGGTTCTCTCCACCTCCTCCTCTCCCCGGCGGCGCAGGGGAACAGGGATGGGGGTTGGGGTCGGTCCGTCATACCTGGTCTCTGCCGCTCCTTCCTCCTCAGGGGGAGGAGGACTCCTCCTCACTCGGCCCCTGCTCCGCCGTGGGGTCCTTCCTGCCGGCTGCAGTTCCTCACAAACTTCCCTGGCGTGGGTCCTTCCCGCAGGCCGCTCTTCAGTCACAGACTGCCCCAGCACGGGCTTTCCCAGAGAGTCACGGCCATCTTCGGGGGGCATCCGACTGCTCCAGTGGGGGCTCCTCCCCGGGCTGCAGGTGGGCATCTGCTTCCCTGCTCCCCCCCATGGGCTGGGGGAACAGCCTGCCATCTCACCACAGGCTGCAGGGACATCCCCTCCTCCAGCACACCTCCTCCCCTCCTTCCTCACTGGCCCTACTGTCTGCAGAGGGGTTCCTCTCACATTCCAATCCCCTACTCACTGCAGGCTTCCCCTCTTAAATCTGCTCTCCCACAGGTGTTACCACTGTCACTGATGGGCTCAGCCTGGGCCAGCTGCGGGTCCGACTTGGAGCCAGGGAAGCTTCTAGCAGCTTCTCACAGGAGCCACCCCTGCAGCCCCCTCCCCCGCTACCAAAAAAACCCACCACACAAACCCATAACAGGCATTAAAAATAAAAGCCTTATTCCCTGGGGTTGCTTTATACTACACTGCAGGCGTAAAGGGAGCAGAAAGCCACTGAATCATCTTTTCTTTGGAGCAGCAAATTCTCCAGATACAGGAGATACGGGTTGTCACCAGACAAGGTTGTATAACCTCATGATGCCAGGCTGAAGAAATTAGCAATGTGCCAGCTATGTCAGTGTAGCACAAGGCTCCCAGAGATCCTTCTTCCAATTTATGACACCCCTTAAGATGCTCCAGTTTAGGCCAAGGTTCTCCTATAGCTAGTTAGCCAGGGAATTTGAAGGTCACAAGCCCATTGTAGTGCTTCCCCTTGTCTGCAAAAGGCACCCTATTTTTTTATGCCTTTAATTTGACTGCAGCAGAAGGTTTTGACTCGGGTGTATTTTGCTTTGCCTAGCCCAGGGAGTGCAGATAGATTAAGGTTGGACAATATCCGATCCAAACTTCTGAGGCAATAAGACCTGCGTCTAAAATTTTAAGACTCCACACAACTCTGCCTTGTGCTTTCCTGTGGCTATACTAGATACATTTCTTGAAGTTCAATTTGTAGTTAGGGAACAAGAGGGTTTTTTTAAGGCAGTTTATTGCTGCAGGTAATAGAAAAGGCATAAATCTGCTAATGCTGAAGTTTCTGGCCAATGATACTCTAAGCAGTTGTTACTGGGGGTCTTTCACCAACCATGGGAAATCTCAAACAAATGCCATAAAACTTTTTGTTTCACACATTCTCTGAGTCATTGCTAAATAATAAAAAAGTTCCATTCCTTTTTTTTTTTTCTAATTTTGTCTTTCTCAAGTCTTGGGAATGTCACAAGAGCATGTATTAGCATAGTTTAATACAAATAAAAGAGGTTGGGAAGACATTTTTGAGACCTTTTACTCATGGTGGAAAGTTTCTCAGCAGATATTTTCCTGCAAATAGCCCAGAGCAGTAAGTAATAGATTTTCCCTTCTGTAAAAGAGCTGTATCTGCATGGAGGATAACAATGCAATGCTATATGCAGCTGCAGTTCTTTGCTGTTAGCAGACAAGAAACACGGTATTGCTTCCAAAGTAGCTGGCAGTGGTTGTCCTCTACCCATAGGGACATAGAAAATGTTCAATCTTGATAAATGGTGATGAGACCTCCCACCATTATTCTTTCTCAGCGCATGAGATGACGGTCACTGACATGCACTAGGCATGTGTCCTGGGTTCAGCTGGGATAGAGTTAATTTTTTTTACAGGAACCTGGGAGGTGGGGGGCATAGCCGGGGCAGCTGACCTGAACTGGCCAAGGAGCTATTCCATACCATGTGACATCATGCTCAGTATATAAATGGGGAGCGGGCCGGGGGGTGGGCTCTTCTTTTCGGTGGGGGAAGTGGCAGAGCGTCGGGTCCCGGGTGGTGAGCAGTTGCACTGTGCATCACTCTTTTTGTATACTTTTTCATTAGTACCGTTGTTGTTGTTGCAATTTCTTTGTGTTGTTCCAGTAAACTGCCTTTATCTCAACCCTCGAGGTTCCACTTTTGGTTTTTTTTTTCTCTCCTCCGTCTTCCCCCCATCCCACCGGAGGGGAGGCGGGAGGAGTGAGCGAGCGGCCGCGTGGTCCTTTGTTACCGGCTGGGCTGAAACCACGACAGTCCTTTTTGGCGCCCAACGTGGGGCACGAAGGGTTGAGATAACGACAGATCTGGCCAGAGCGTGTTGAAACAAATTTGTCATACGCATTTCTTATACTAGATAAATAGATGTTAGTCACAATGTTGATTCAGCTGTTTACATGGTGGCGTTTTGTAAGTTCTTATATGCTTTATGTATTGCCTGTAGTTGCGTATCTCATCTCTGGGAGAGTGATTGGGATTATCATTTTGCTGTACTGGGCAATGTCGACTTGTGAAATGATTACATCACTGGTCATGAGGTTAAGCTGGTATCTGTATGAGGCAGTGATATCATTCCCACACTTTGGGCACCTTCTGTCGGATTTTATTGGTAATTACACCCAACCCATGGGGAAGTCGGGGGGGATACTTCCCCCCATCCGTTCCCCTCCCTTTTCTCTTTCCAACTAATTACAACAGTTTTCGAGAATTTTGAATATCCTTGGGATGCGCAAGCCTGTGTGCTGTTAGTGCTATGCCTCCTGACTATGTTTCAGGTCTTGTCTAGGGCTACAAAAAGGCTCTTTAAGAGTACCACCCAGAGATCTGTCCCAAAGCTGGATATTTATGGGTGGCACGGCGTGTGGGAGGATGTGGGCAGGTATCTAGAGAACTTCTCACCTCCAGTGACTTGGAAGTTCACTCCCAAACAACTGCAGAACCCTCATGAAGTGATAGAATTTTTGAAAGGAAAATGCTGTGGCTATCCCAGAGACACACAACTCACTACACTGTGCTGGGCCCTGGCCGGTATCTACCAAACCCTGCTTGATACTATGCAGCACCCCCAGGGGGAAAAGGGGGAAAAGATGGAAAACAAGACAACATGCACCGTGGCTACCCAAACCCTGACAACAGACACCGTGGCTGCCCCTACCCCGACGACAAGCACCGGGGCTGCCCCTACCACGACAACAGGTACCGTGGCTAACCCTACCCCGGTGACAGATACTGCCACTAAACCAGAGAACCAACCTGTGCCAGTATCAGTCGCCCCTGTACAGAAAAAGAAACACACAAAGAAATCAGTTCGCTCAGTGAGAGATGAAGATGAACCAGGGTCATCACGAGAACGGGAGGAAGAGGCAGAACCTGAAATAATTACCCGATCTCTATCCCTGAGTGAGTTGCGTGACATGCGAAAAGATTTTAGCCGCCACCCAGGTGAGCACATTGTTACCTGGCTGCTCCGATGCTGGGATAATGGGGCTAGTAGTGTGGAATTAGAGGGTAAGGAAGCCAAGCAGTTGGGATCTCTGTCTAGAGAAGGGGGTATCGACAAGGCGATTGGGAGAAAAACACAAGTCCTCAGCCTCTGGAGGCAACTTCTGTTAGGCGTAAAGGAAAGATACCCCTTCAGGGATGAAGTTACATGTCACCAAGGCAAGTGGACCACCATGGAGAGAGGTATTCAGTACCTGAGGGAATTAGCCGTGCTGGAGGTGATTTATAATGATCCAGAAAATGCACAGTCTCCCACAGATCCAGATGAAGTCCAATGCACACAACCGATGTGGCGGAAGTTTCTACGAAGTGCACCACCAACCTATGCCAACTCATTGGCAGTAATGTCCTGGAAAGAAGGCTATGGACAAACGGTGGATGAATTGGCTGTCCAACTCCGGCAATATGAAGGAAGTCTCTTCCTCCCTACGGGCCTGTGTCTCAGCTGTAGAGGAATTGTCCCGAGAGTTCCAGCAATTCAAAGTGGATATGTCCTCCTCCTCACCTGTACAGGCCCGCATTGCAGTTATTGGGAGTAAGCGTTCCTCTGCCCAAGAGAGAGGAGAGAGAAAGTACACACGACGGGCTAACCTGTGGTTTTACCTGCGTGACCATGGAGAGGACATGAGGAAGTGGGATGGAAAACCTACCTCAGTCTTGGATTCACGGGTACGGGAGTTGCGAGAAAAAGCAACCAGAAAAGAAGATTCTTCTTGGAAAACTGCTGCTCCAGTTTCCCGTGAGCAGTCCCCCGGGCGCAGTAGATGGGCCGATCTCATTTCTGATCCTCTTGAAGGGACTTCTGATTCACATGTGCAAAAAGTGGGTAACAGATATTCTAACCAGGATTAGAGGGGCCCTGCCTCCAGCCAGGTGGAGGAGAGGGACAACTGAGTCTACTGGACAGTGTGGATTCGATGGCCTGGCACGTCAGACCCACAGAAATATAAGGCTCTAGTAGACACTGGTGCACAATGTACCCTAATGCCATCAAGTTATAAAGGGGCAGAACCCATCTGTATCTCTGGTGTGACAGGGGGATCCCAAGAGCTAACCGTATTGGAAGCCGAAATGAGTCTAACCGGGAATGAGTGGCATAAACACCCCATTGCAACTGGCCCAGAGGCCCCGTGCATCCTTGGTATAGATTACCTCAGAAGGGGGTATTTCAAGGACCCAAAAGGGTACCGTTGGGCCTTTGGTACAGCTGCATTGGAGACGGAGGAGACTGAACAGCTGTCTACCCTGCCTGGTCTCTCCCAAGACCCTTCGGTTGTGGGGTTGCTGAAGGTTGAACAACAACAGGTGCCAATTGCTACCACGACGGTGCACCGGCGGCAATATCGCACCAACCGAGACTCCCTGATCCCCATCCATAAGCTGATTTGCCAATTGGAGAGCCAAGGAGTGATCAGCAAGACTCACTCACCCTTTAATAGTCCCATATGGCCCGTGCGGAAATCTAATGGGGATTGGAGACTAACAGTAGATTATCGTGGGCTGAATGAAGTCATGCCACCGCTGAGCGCTGCTGTGCCAGATATGTTAGAGCTTCAATATGAACTGGAATCAAAGACAGCTAAGTGGTATGCCACAATTGACATTGCTAATGCATTTTTCTCCATTCCTTTGGCAGCGGAGTGCAGGCCACAGTTTGCTTTCACTTGGAGGGGTGTCCAGTACACCTGGAATCGACTGCCCCAGGGGTGGAAACACAGCCCCACTATTTGCCATGGACTGATCCAGACTGCACTAGAAAAAGGTGAAGCTCCAGAACACCTGCAATATATTGATGACATCATCATATGGGGCAGCACGGCAGAAGAAGTTTTTGAGAAAGGGAAGAAAATAATCCAAATCCTTTTGAAGGCTGGTTTTGCCATAAAAGAAAGTAAGGTCAAGGGACCTGCGCAGGAGATCCAGTTCTTAGGAGTAAAATGGCAAGACGGGCGTCCTCAGATCCCTGCGGACGTGATCAACAAAATAGCAGCTATGTCCTCACCGACTAATAAAAAGGAAACACAGGCTTTCTTAGGTGTTGTGGGCTTTTGGAGAATGCATATTCCAAATTACAGTCAAATTGTAAGTCCTCTCTACCAAGTTACCCGGAAGAAGAACGATTTTAAATGGGGGCCTGAGCAACGACAAGCCTTTGAACAAATTAAGCGGGAGATTGTTCATGCAGTAGCTCTTGGGCCAGTCCGGACAGGACCAGATGTTAAAAATGTGCTCTACACTGCAGCTGGGGAGAATGGCCCTACCTGGAGCCTTTGGCAGAAAGCACCTGGAGAGACCCGAGGCCGACCCCTGGGGTTTTGGAGTCGGGGATATCGAGGATCCGAGGCTCGCTATACTCCAACTGAAAAAGAGATATTGGCAGCATATGAAGGAGTTCGAGCCGCTTCAGAAGTGGTTGGTACTGAAACACAGCTCTTCTTAGCACCCCGACTGCCAGTGCTGGGCTGGATGTTCAAAGGGAAAGTTTCCTCTACACATCACGCGACTGATGCCACGTGGAGTAAGTGGATTGCACTGATCACACAACGGGCTCGCATAGGAAACCCCAGTCGCCCAGGAATTTTAGAAGTGATCACGGACTGGCCAGAAGACAAAGACTTTGGAATGTTGCCAGAGGAGGAGGTGACACGGGCTGAAGAGGCCCCGCTGTATAATAAACTGCCAGAAAATGAGAGGCAATATGCCCTGTTCACTGATGGGTCCTGTTGCATCGTGGGAAAACATCGGAGGTGGAAGGCTGCTGTATGGAGTCCTACACGACTAGTTGCAGAAACTGCTGAAGGAGAAGGTGAATCGAGTCAGTTTGCAGAGGTGAAAGCCATCCAGCTAGCATTAGATATTGCTGAAAGAGAAAAGTGGCCAGTGCTCTATCTCTATACTGACTCATGGATGGTGGCAAATGCCCTATGGGGGTGGCTACAGCAATGGAAGAAGGGCAACTGGCAACGCAGAGGTAAACCCATTTGGGCTGCCGCACTGTGGCAAGATATCGCTGTTCGGATAGAGAAGCTAGTGGTAAAAGTACGTCACGTAGATGCTCATGTACCCAAGAGTCGGGCCACTGAAGAACATCAAAACAATCAGCAGGCAGATCAGGCCGCCAAGATTGAAGTGTCTCAGGTAGACCTGGACTGGCAACGTAGGGGTGAGCTTTTTATGGCTCAGTGGGCCCACGATACCTCAGGCCATCAGGGGAGAGATGCAACATATAGATGGGCTCGAGGTCGAGGGGTGGACTTGACCATGGACACTATCGCACAGGTCATCCACGAATGTGAAACATGTGCCGCAATTAAGCAAGCCAAGCGGCAAAAACCCCTGTCGCATGGGGGGCGATGGCTGAAATATAAACAGTGGGAGGCCTGGCAGATTGACTATATCACACTCCCACGAACACGCCAAGGCAAGTGCCATGTGCTTACAATGGTGGAAGCAACCACTGGATGGCTGGAAACGTACCCTGTGTCCCATGCCACTGCCCAGAACACTATCCTGGGCCTTGAAGAGAAAATTTTATGGCAACACGGCACCCCAGAAAGAATCGAGTCGGACAACGGGACTCACTTCCGAAACAACCTCGTAGACACCTGGGCCAAAGAACACGGCATTGAGTGGGTATATCACATCCCTTATCACGCACCGGCCTCCGGAAAAATCGAACGATACAACGGACTGCTGAAAACTACATTGAGAGCGATGGGGGGTGGGACTTTCAAACATTGGGATACTCATTTAACAAAAGCCACCTGGTTAGTTAATACTAGAGGATCCGCCAATCGGGCTGGCCCCGCCCAACCAAGACTTCCACATACTGTAGAAGGCGATAAAGTCCCTGTAGTGCGCATGAGGAGTATGTTAGGAAAGACAGTCTGGGTTAGTCCTCCCTCAAACAGAGGCAAACCCATTCAAGGGGTTGTTTTTGCTCAGGGACCTGGGTACACCTGGTGGGTGATGCAGAAGGATGGGGAAGTTCGATGTGTACCTCAGGGAGATTTGATTTTGGGAGAGAATAGCCAATGAATTGGGCTGTATGATACCTAACTGCTAAATACCCTGCCAATGCATGTCATTGTATCTATAGTGTCTATATGCCATATCAAGGGTATTACTGTAAGAATTACCCAAATGACTGCGGGATGGACTTTGAAACTGAGCCAAGTACAACAGCGACAGAACTTGAACTGACACCCAGCAATTTCCTCAAGATCAACATCTTTGACCTGCAGACTAAGGGCGTGAGTTGCACCAAATGTACTAGCCACAAGTTCCAGAGGCAGCATACAACAACCCAACATCTCACACCATCTCTCTTATCCTGAAGAACTGTTACAACAGATGGAGCCCCAAAGTCATGGACTAAATAAAATCAATGGACACATTAGAGGGATAGCCCATACGCTAAAGGAATACCATTTGCGTGTGTGTGTGTGTGCGGAGGGGTGATGGGGATGGACGCAAGTCCATATACTTATATATATAAGACAAGGAAGTGGTAGTGGTCGATTGGAAAATGTAAGATCTGGGCATGATGTAGATGGTATAGAATAAGGGGTGGATAATGTCCTGGGTTCAGCTGGGATAGAGTTAATTTTTTTTACAGGAACCTGGGAGGTGGGGGGCATAGCCGGGGCAGCTGACCTGAACTGGCCAAGGAGCTATTCCATACCATGTGACATCATGCTCAGTATATAAATGGGGAGCGGGCCGGGGGATGGGCTCTTCTTTTCGGTGGGGGAAGTGGCAGAGCGTCGGGTCCCGGGTGGTGAGCAGTTGCACTGTGCATCACTCTTTTTGTATACTTTTTCATTAGTACCGTTGTTGTTGTTGCAATTTCTTTGTGTTGTTCCAGTAAACTGCCTTTATCTCAACCCTCGAGGTTCCACTTTTGGTTTTTTTTTTTCTCTCCTCCGTCTTCCCCCCATCCCACCGGAGGGGGGGCGGGAGGAGTGAGCGAGCGGCCGCGTGGTCCTTTGTTACCGGCTGGGCTGAAACCACGACAGCATGGCAGTGCCTGGTGGTGCAGGGGCACTGCTGGTCTGAGGCTGCAGAAAGAAGAGTCCTCGGCCTTTCATGGCACTTGGGATGAGGAGCAGGCACGGATTTCGATAAATGAGCAAAGCATGGCCCCAATCTTAGGGAGCAACAAGTCGCAGTTTTGTACTCAATAGGTGATACTTCAAAGGTCAATACAAGGAAAATGGACACAAATGGAGCGTCTCAGTTTGTGAACATTTGGATTAAAAAAGCCCTGGTGTAGATGGGGAAACTGAGTCTTGCTTTCTCCCACCATGCAAAGTTATATAGAGGAATTGGAGTAAAAGTCTCCCACCACCCATGTTGGGGCCACTAAACCACAGATGAACTGAGAGCTTGGCACAACCATGAGGACAGACTTTAGAGCCCTTCTGTCCATGATAGCTGTGCTTCTAACATAAGCAACAGGCATGCATGAGCAGGGAAGCAGAAGACTGTGGCTAATGGATGGCAATCCTGGACCTCCTGTGGCCTTAGAGGCGTCACTCTTGTACCTACGAGCTGCTACATTCCCTGATTATTGGATGCTTTAGAAATGTACTCACATGCAAGGAGAAATTATGCAGTAGGTCTGCTTAATCCATCCTCCTGCCTTTCTCCAGCGTGTGATTGCTTCAGTGTTGACCTGTTTCCTGGCAGTGGCTTGTGTGCTATTTGGCGTGCCTCCACCACACTTCTTGCATCAACTGAGAGCCTAGCACCCAGCCCATCAGCTCCCTTTTCAGTCCCACTGTACTCACGGATCATGGAAAAGGTGACTTCTGGGGGAGACACCAGAGCCCATGGCTTTGTATACAAGTCAAAGGAGAAGGCGCTTGTGAAATACGTAGTGAATCCCTCCAGCTGGGCTCCTTGTGTTCTCACCACGGTCCCTCACCTTACTCCTCCTCTCCATCTTCTCTTCTTATGTTCTTTGCCCACTTGTTGCATCTTGTCCCTAGTTAACTTGTCAGTTCTTTAAGATGAGGATAATCTTTCCTAAATATTGTACTTACTCAGCATGACAGAAGCTTGAAAACCTCTGGGCTCTCCTGTAATGAATGCAATACATAATAATAACAAGATGTCATTGAAAAATGAGCCTGCTTACTGTGCAGAATAATTGAGAATAATGTTAGTTTTTAAGAGGAACACTTTTTTTGCTCAATGATATGTATATACGTTTTGTCAGAAATAACAATTATCAGAATGTTCAGATTTGCAATTTCCCCCCTTCGTTTATTTCACTGTTTCTTTTCTCCTTCATTTCATTCCCTCTCTGTTAGATTTTTTCCTGCTTTCTACTCTAACCTGCGAAAGGGGTAAAATTCAAGTTCCAAGATAGATTTTGGGGTTTAGGCTTCATTAAAAAGAAGGAAAATACTGAAATTCCATTTTTCTAAACATTTATTTTAATATCATTTTTCAACCAAAGTACTTTAAGTGAAATATTTGTACCAGTTGTAACAAAATTTGTTACTCTTTATGGTGACTAAATATATCTTATCTTTTTTTCCCTTTTCTGGTCCCTCCCTAACCAGCCATCCATTTTCACCTTCTCTCTTTTACTATTTCCCTGCATCTTCTTATCTCTCTTGCTTTCACCTGTACATGCAAACACTCACTGACACAGATATTTTGACTGGTGCCTTGTCTCTGTGCACTGCAGAGAGGCTAAAGCTGAGCCTGGATTTTTAAAATCTTTGTGTATTCTCCAAGCTCTTGTCCTGCCTTTGAGATGCTCACAGCTACACAAAAGCCTATGGGAATATAAACATTCTTTTTCATTTCTTTGATATCTCCTCCAATAGCAACAAAAAAATCTTTTCTCTTTCCCTGCTTTTCCAGGGGTAACAAAGAAGCCATTGTCTTCATCTCTAGCTTGGCAAGTTTCAGAGGGAGAGAAAGAGGGGGAAAATCCCTACCTACAAAAATAATAGTATATATTATTTTTTTTATTACAATTTGTTATACTGAGTCAGTACCTAAGAGGCCCTCCTTAGAGCTAGGGGCTGCTTTGTGCTCTGGGATGATACACTGAAGGACTCTGTTCCAAAGAGCTTCTTTCTTTCTTTTAAGGCACTTCTGGCCGTGATTGGATGCTGATGAGAAGCGCTGGCTTGGCAGCAATAGAGAGGAAAGTCTCCTGTTCATCTGCAGACAGTACAAGTTCCCCCTTCCCTCTGCCCCACTGGCCTTCAAAGCTGTGAGAGCCCGTCACAGATTTCCAGGTTGCTGGGTGAAGCCCAGTGTGCAGGTTCAAAAGCCATCTAGCTGTTTTGGGGATCGTGGTACAAAGTTTTCTTCCCTTGGGGGAATTAAGGTCACTCAAGCTCACACCCCAACCTGAGCTCAAAGCAGACCTGGCGCTGTCAGTAACACGGAAAGCAGGCATGCATGGACATGGGGGTACATCACTGTGCATATGCACAAGGTGTGTGTCCTCGACCTCACTGGTCTCTGAGCTTTTTTTCCCATTGATTCACCCAAGACTTCACCCTCTTCACATGCATCACATGTGCCTACGGTTTACTACCTTCTCAAAATATTTTTCTAGGATTTTAAATGCTCTGAATCTCCTGTAGTTTGTGGGTTTAGTTAGTATAACTCCAGTGAAGCCAATGCACCCAAGCCAGTTTACAGCGATGGAGAATTTGCTCTTGATTTCCTTCTTAGGGGAATACGGCTTTGAGCCTTGAGAGGCCAGAAGGCACCTGCCTGTAGGTGCAGAGGACGGAACAGGAGGGAGGCAGGAAAAGTCACTGAGGGATGGGAGGGGAGACAACATCTTCCCTATCGCCTTTGGACATGTGGGAGCTTTGCAGGAAAGCTGAAGTGTTTTTTCGTTCCTTTTTACACCCTCACGTCAGGATTCACACTGCTAGCTCACTTAGTGAAGCTGTCTTTCATGTGGTGTGGGGCACAGAGCGACTGTAGCACTGTCATGCAGAGGAAGTGTACTTTAACTTCAGCATCATGCCTTCAAAACTAGGGCAGAACTTGCATTTACAAGAAACAAAGAAATCTCTAGCAGAATTAAAACATGATATTGTATGAGTAATTTTTTTTCAATAGCCTTTATTCCTCATAATCTTCCACTGCCCAAGATTTCTTTTGTTTGCATTCCTCTGCTTTGAGCATCCCAAACTATTTAGCTTCTGGTTATATTAAGTGTTTTTTAAGTGGAAAATAGGAGCTCAAATCCAGCAGCCATTCATTAATTTCAAAGAAAAGTAATGCGGTTTTTAATATATGCTGTATTTTTTATAACTGATACACTTTTAGGAATTGAAAGTGTTAAATAAATTAGATGGTCCAGTGAATCTTTTCCAGCCTAGTGTGTTGCTGGGAATTTGGACCTGGTCCATTGCATTTCTTTGAAGCTCTTACTGCTTTTATATTTTGTTTTCTCTAATAGCCTAGTTAATACAAAGCACATTTCCTTCAGAGCCTCTAGTCAGCTCTGCATTTCACTTGGCTTCTATTTGATTTTTGGACTGTTTCTAATTGATTTCCATTAATAAGGTGCAAACTCAGGTTGGTGGGGGTTTTTTTCCTAGTTCAAAAATAAACAAGTAATATGAAACATAAAGTTTATTTGGATTCTATCCAAACAGTTAACTCCTTTTAGTTTATCCCCAGTAGAGGTTCCTTTGGGGATGCACCATCTTTTCATCAGCGGTTTCTCTTCTGCTTCTGTATTTGTTCTATTAAAATTCTGACTACAGAGTGAACTTTGTTGCCTTTTCATGTTAAAGAGCACCACACTTACTTTGATAACACTCCAGGGTTATACTACGAACAGAAATTATGCTGCATTTTGCATTCTGAGCACATTTTCTCCTTCCTGTAAATCATACATGTATGTATATATTTGTAACTTAGTCCATGCTAATTTCTAGCTATTTGCATAGCCACAGAATCTTAATTTTATTCTTGAAACCGTATCATCCTTTTTTCTTGACTGACTAGAGGGGGGAAATTAGAAAGCAGACATGATCAAAAGCATTGTTTCTCAGCAGAACGCAATTAGAGCAAATGATGAAACATGATATTACAAAGAAATTATTGCAAACATGGTGTGCTGTTGCTTACAATAGATTTTTAAGTTGCTGTGGACTTTCATGCTTTAAAGATTATCTTAGTAAATGTTTCTGACCTGGTACATTGACTTAGCACTTGCAACAGACAGATTTGCTCCAGTATTATTCCTGCTTTCCTTAAAGCCCACTAAAGAAGAATCAGGTTTATTTGGAGAAATACATTTAGATAAAATCAATTTTCTTTTCCATGCATGAAATCCTGTCTCTGGCTCTGGTAGTATTGGGCTATGCCAGTCCCCTGGATTATTCCCATTTTAACCTCTGAATTACATGAGACAGGCCTAGTGCGGGAGAAAAAGGTACTTCCATCAGCAAACAAAATGTTTTCCTATTTCATTGTGGATCTTTGAATGCACTCTCACTGCAGTGGTGTACCACACTCTTTTTTGCAGACTGCCCGGTCCAGTTTCACCGTGGTGCTAATGCAGGCAGCTTCCACACCAGAGCTGTGCCACATGAGGAGTGGCAGGAGCTCAGCAGGCAGATGGGGCAACAGGTCTGCTTCCACACCGATACCCCATCACCAGAAAGTGAATGTGGCATTGATTGCAGACCAACGGACAAATCCTTCCCCCACTGCGCAGTATAGCGTCAAGCCCCCAGTCTCAGTGTCCTCTTTTAGAGCCCCAGGTCAGCATCTGTGAGCACCTCTGTTCCTGGCAACCACCACTGCCGCCTTCCCTGGCTCCTGGGAAGGGATTTGTCACTTGTCTGCGCTTGCAGAGGGAGATCATTTGGCAGCAGCACAGCACCATCAAAAGCTCACTTGTGAGTCCCCTCTGTGCTTTTCCTTGGAACAGCCGGAGCTGGGAGCGAAACAGATTTCACCCGCACTGGCACAGCATGTCCAGCCTGGCTGCTTGCTCTTTGCTGACCTACTTCATCAACAACGGGCACTTGTACTCATGAAGCCTGGGTGCTGTAATTCTTTGCTAGCCTAGCAGAAATGTTTGCTTACTAGTGCATGGTGATTTTAAGCGGAGAAATAAGGTGAGCAGCAGGCATCAGCTTTCCTGGTTATGTCCTTGAGGACTGTCCTGGCTGAGACGGGATGTGCACAGCAGTCACTTGCACTGCCACCCACCATTTGGTGGAGGACGTCAGTAACCGTGCCAGCCGTGGTGAGGCCGCAACATGCCTTCGCTCAACGTGTGTCGGGACACAGCCTTTCCCTCTCTCCAGCATCACCTGCTGCTTGCCTCCTGACCATCAAAAAGCCTCCTGCACGGCCTCTGTGTTCCCCGCTGAAGTCCCTCATTTGGCAAATATTACTACTGTGTGTCAGTGGGGGTACTCCTGATTTTAAAGCTGGGCAACGAGCTTCTCACTTCTCTGGTTTATTTTCCAGAGTGGTTTCTTTTTTTTCTTTTTAAATGCTGCTGGTAATTTTGTGTTTATAATGTTTTTATAGCCTTTGTGATGTATCATTTCACTATGACCTCACAGCAAGGCTGTGTGTGCTTTCCCCCAGTGTGATTAATTATTTTAATAGAGGCAAGAGAAAGAAAATGGGGAATTTGTGGATAGCAGTCTGCCTTGCTTGGTGTAGGGAATCATTTCATTGTGGGTCATTAACATTCACTGTAGCGTAACTCAGTAATAATGTGGAAAAAAAGTCATGTGTCTGTGGGTTGCGTGAATTGAAACCACAAGCCATGTCCAAATCTCTGAGTCACCTATGCTGCTTCTTATCACAGCTGAGTACCAGGCAGGAAGGACTGACTGAGCAAACACCATCTATTCCAGACCTCACACTGGGTGCTCCTTGAAAAGCTGTCCATAAGCAATTTTAGAAGGTTAGATTTAATGAGTGGGCTGAGAAAGGCACATATTTCCCCCCCAACTAACACTTCTTGACCTGTATGCCTGCTTCATACGGTACGGCTAGGGACCAATTTCTTGCTAACCCCTGTTGTGCCTGCATCCAGCTCTGGCTTGTTACTGCCCGCATTAATGGAGTCATTTCCAGATACAAACTTCACCTCTGTCTTTGTCACCGCCTGGCTTGAAGGCTGCAATAATCCATAGCTTCACAATAGCTTTTGACTGTCCCTATAGCATCTACTATGATTGCCTGTGTTAAATGTTACTACTACGGTGGTGACTACGGTCAAGACTGAAGGATGCTCATCTGCATGACACTCCTGACATGCTGTGCTGTGGAGGCACTTACAAAGGTCCAAGTTCAGCTGTGTTACTTATACTTACACTGATGGAATATTCGTAAAAGTGTGTGGGCAGGACAATATCTGAATGCAGAAATGGTGTATGAATCAAGTAAATAATGATATCAGTCTAGAAACCGATCTAGTCATTAGTAGTTTGTTGTAAAATACAATGCCAGAAAATCCACGCTCCAGGGTTCCCATCATTCATCTGCACAGTGCTACCTAAAAGAAACTGAGCTTTTATAGAACAAAAAATTGGCATTGCTTTGGCAAGGAAATGAAGATCTAATTTAAAATAAAAAACCAAAACAGCCACCAGATTTGACAGACAATGTTTTTAGGGAATTTACTACTGTCACTTCTGTTCCTGATTCACAAAGTGTGCATGTTTGATATATGGCCAAACTACAGAGCTTTTCAACAGTTTGGACCCCAGCAACCACTTACGTCCTGTCGTTAGCCAGGCTGATGGCTGCCATCCATGGGCTCATAGGCACAAACCATGCCACCGTTACTCCTATATGTAGCAGGTCTGATTATTTGCTGTTATAAGCAAACCTGTTCTTTCAGTTCTTTTTAGTGGACAAGTGTAAGTTAAATCAGGAAGGGAGGGAAAGAGATTTCTTTGCATGCTGCGGTGCACTAGAAGAGTTTACAAACTTCAGTGTTGCAGTTGCTAAAAGTTTGCAAGGGTTCAAAAAGCTGACTGAACAACTACATGGAAGAATATACTGGGGTAACGACCTGCAAAGTCATTGCTTTTGGTGACTGTCACCAACAATAGTTTCTCAGCCGCAGTCTTGTGCAGGTATGCTGAAAAAGTGCATCATTCTAGTTTTTCCTGGGCCATTGCTGTCAGGAGGCCAGATGTTAGGTGAGGTGAGCCCATGGTCTGACAAAGCAGGGCTGTTCTTACATTGTTATGATGCATTCAGGGACCTATGAAGCATCTGGCACAGCTCAGGGTTAGAAATAAATACGAGAGAGAAGGATGGATGTGGGCAGCTGGGTCTGCGACAGGAAGGGAGCGCCAACATGTTATCAGAACACCTGGCCCAAGAGCGGTCATTAGGCACCAGAGAGACACTACTTCCTATTTTGAGCCCAGGTTTTATACAGCAGTGGCACTGAAGTCCAGAGAAGGTCTAATTTTAGATCAGTTAAGGCAAGGCTAAATGCACAAATGTAAACATCTTCTCACCAAACAGTATCTCTGCTGAATATTCTCATGCTGGATATGAATTTTCAGTGCTATATCCATACCGGATTTGTTAAATACCGAGAAATTATTCATCTGTGATAACTAATGAGGAAAATAAGATAATTAATTTCAGTATTTTCTTGCAACAGGGAAGCTGTCTGGCAAAATATGCCAGACAAAACATCCATACAGAAAAGTGTCAGTAACTTATGTGTTTAGTTCATTCACATTCTTAACCATGAATAAAAGGGAGAAATTAAATGAGAATCTTTAATTGTCTGTGTAATTCTTCCTAATGAGTACATTCTGGAGTACCATAACGATGGTGTAGGTTTATGAAACAGCGATCTATCCTCCCTTAATAAGAAAAGGAAACAATACTGTAATACCGGTTAATTATTGGATATCCTTTCACTGTGAATGAAAGGTCTATGCAAACTCAAACTTGGAGAAGCAAAAAGACATAATACTTAAAAGTACATATGTTACCAGAAAACTGAGAGAGTTAGGGGAAAAGGCCAAGAAGTGGAGGGAAAATAAATGAGGTGGAAAGTAACAGTGATAACTGTGGTAACAGTAGACCCATTAAAGAATGTATCATGCAAGAATTATGAAGGTAATGAGGCTGCTCGCCTGCTTAAAAATAAACATGAAGAAGTGCTTTGCTGGTCCAGGGCAGAGTGCTCAGGCCTGGCAGAGCCAAAACCATGGTCAGTGCAGACAGGAGAACCAAAGTCAGTGAGACTCCTCAACTGTGTAAAAACAGATCAGAATGAGTGTGTTTGGAAGCTGAAAGCTAAAATTGTTGTGAGATCTCCATGATACTTTTTGGTCCAGTTTGTACAGCCCTAGGCAATTGCCTTGCCAAAGCTCTTCAGCCACTGCCTGACTTCAAGCATGCCGAGAGTTGCATTGACTTCAGGCTTAACTGTTAGCATCTTCGTTTTCCCAACTATGCATGCTTCCATGAAGCGCGCAGCCATGTGTTTTCATGCTGCCTTTTGGCTGATAAGGATTTCTCCCCATGTATCTGCAAATGTTCCCTTACTACCTCCTTCAGACTGTGCACTGTGGTGTCTCAGAGACGGGCTGTGAAGGTGCTGCTGAGGCCATGGCTCCTTGGAGTCACCTGTACGGTTCATTGCTTACATGTCCTCACCCCTTTGTCTCCCGTTTTACACTTGGATGCAAGCTCGCTGGGAGACGGCTGCTGGAGAACAACACCCAGCGAGGATTAGAGCTCTTTGAAGCTCAAACACAAGAAAACCAATGGAATGAGTGCCTTGTTAAGCTTAAGCCTAGGTGACTGTATGAAGTGAATCAGTGAAGAATCATGGTCAGTCTGTTCCTGGGCTTGTTTAAGATGATGCTTTAAACCTAGACAAATATCTAAGTGCTTTACTAAGAAAAAATCAGGAGTCAGCAGGACAGCAGAGATGCATGATTTCTTAGGGAAAGGAGGGAGAAGAGTTTCTTCTATCCTTGCTTCTAGATACATGCATACTTCTCACAAACATACATCTTGGATATATACCCGGAGGCTCTACCTCAGTGGTCTCCCCACACCAGCTTTCACTTAGCTCATAATGGCAAAAACAACAGATTAATTGTGAAGGGGCTTCAGTATAGCCATAACCCTCATGGGACCTTGGGCACCTCTGGGGGTGACTCATCTGCAGTGGGATCTGTGCTGCCCAATTTACATGCCAGTGTTTCGAACAAGACTGGGGAGGTAATGTGAGGAAGGGAAAAGGAAAAAAAGAAAGTGTCTGAACCCTGTTCCTATGGCCTGGGAGAAATCACCACTCTTCTGCTACGTGGCATTTTCTATGTGTTTTTTGTGAATCTGGAATGTAATATTTCAGTGGGAATTAAAACTGAGAACAGAACATAAGGAAATAATCACAAGGCAGGAGGGCATTATTTAGGAGTACATTCTGGTGATATTTATGTTCCAGTAATAAAAGAATAAGTGCAGCCTGAGTCAAACTAAGTAATCTCTCAGGCATTCAACAAATACAGATACCACTGCACCCCCACAAGAGAGAAGAGTCAGGGCTGAGTGTTTGACCCACGCACAATATGTAGTCTCTCATCTCCTGGTTTTTGCCTCTTCACCATTGCTGGTTTTTTACTCCTTAGGGATGATGTGGATGCAGTAAGCAGGCTTGTGGGCCAGAATGGCCATGAAGACAGGTGTCTGTGGGGGGTCCTTGGGAAGGCCACCCTGAAGGTCAGTGTGCTATTTAAAGATTTCACTGCAGCGCTGTGATGACTCTAAAGCTCACAGCTGGTTTCAAGCTCTGGCACTGAGCCTGGCTGAAAAGAAAACTTCTAACTCAGTTTCCCCTTCCAAGCAATGCAGTGTCCTACTCTTGCTTGAGGTTTTGCTTGTCAAGCTACCCTTGAACAGATCAAAGCTACTGCTGACAGGTATAATTTGTATAATTTAGAAATCTGCATCATTACACAGATAAAAGTTTTGAGACACTACTTGAAAAAAAAAAAAAAAAAAAAGGAAAAAGAAGTGTTTTCCTTATTGTTGAGCTGCTGGCTCAGAATTGCTTCCAAAAGGGCATGGTGTTCTTCTGCTCACTTTGCTGAAGCAGCAATATATTTTGTTGAGGTCTGAGCTGACTCCCTGCAGCTTTGGACCATCACTGAATTAGAGCCAATAAAGAGTGTGCCCTCTTTTCTTTGCCTGCAAGTCAAATCCTAGTGTGGCTCAGTAGGACATCCAAGTAATCCCTGATTAAATTAGATTTCTCTGAGCAGAATGTTCAGGATGTAGCAGATGACACAAACCCACCCTCTGAACAGTCTAATACTACTTCTTAGCAGAATCATAGGCAGTAAACAAAGGACTCTCATAGAGACTTGAGAGACAAAAGGCACTATTAATTTTCACCTACAAATGCTTCACCCACACTAGTAACTAGAAGAAATGGCTATCCGGAAGCAAGTAGTGCAATTTAATCAGCATATTATGAATGCACTCCTACAAGACTTGCTTTCTCACCAGCCTCCTTGTGTGCCCTGTACCACAGCAGCACCCAGCCTGCTTGCTGAAGCTTGCTAACGCTCAAAGGAAGCAGTTGCTAGTGTTTATGTTCCACATTCTTCCATTGCTCAATATCCAAATATTTCACAATGGAGATCCAGTTTCAAAAGTTCATTTAAGAGAGAATTCTTGTTCCAAACTGAGTTTCCTGTTGCAGCCTGAATCCCAGAGCAGGTCATATGCAGCAGTTGGCTCATGACTCTCTGGAGATGCTGCACCACTGATTTTATAAACAATATATAGCAGGAAATGGATGAATATGTTTCTTATTTGAATAAATTAATTCTGGCAAATGTAATTCACTCCAACAGGAATACCCGTTGCTCGTGGTTTCCAGAGCATGCTGTGCACTACTCCCCAGGGGAACCCAGGGACAAATCTGTCTACACAAGCAAAACTCCCTCGCATGTCTCTTGGAGGAATGCTGAACAGAGACAAGCATTTGATCCTGGAGTCTGATCCCTGCAGACCAGAAAGCACACTCTGACCTGAGTAATAGAAAGGAACCTCTGCTTTCGGCAGCCCCGCTGCATGTGAGGAGCCTCTGGTGTAAAAATATAAAACTTCAGTCCTAACAAGAGCTGCTGCCTGGCTTGTCTGGTATGTGAGAGGGAAGCAAGCATGGCTGCACTCATGACCATTCAGGGCAAGTTTGTGTCCCAGCTCCTCGTGGGAAGACTGAATTAATTCCTGCCAGGGACTGCCCCCAGCAGCATCGCAAGGCATGCAGGGAGCCTTGGTCAGAGTGTGGGATTATGCGTGTACGTACATCCCTGAACACTCTTTGCTGCATCTGGGCCTCTGCTTGGTGTTGTGCTCAAATGTTACTCCAGTTAACAGGGACAGTCTCAAGGGCTCAGTGGGGTAAATCCTCTTGTTGGCCCAAGTGACAAGTAAATCACAGTTCAAAGGGCTGTATTCAAAAACCCTTTTTGGCATGTGAGCACACATAAAGACTAGCTATAAAGACTAGCTCACACTGCCATTTCTCCAGTACCTGACGGTGGTTGTGGCAGCGTGAACCACTTGACAGCCACATTTTGGAAGAGCATGGTCACTCTTGGCTTTTGCAAGACTCTTCTGTGTGCTTAAAGTGGAACAGAATGGCAATTTTTTTCTGTCATTACCTGGTCAAAAGAAAAACATATTTATTGTCCTGTACTGTAGGGCCTGGTGCTCCAGCTGTGTTCCCACCTGGGCTCCCCTTTGACCACTCTGCTTTGTTCCCAGGACACAAGCAGCTCCCTCCCCAGCAGTGTGCCTCATTGCCTGCAGGTCCAAACATTTTCCTGGCCTGTGAAAACTGGGAAATCTCTGCAGGCTGTGAACGGCCCCAGCCCCAAACCTCCCACAGCCACAGTGAGTGCACAAGCAACAAAAACGTGGGTGGCACCAACAGCATCATGTCAATGGAGATGCCTTGGGGCAAGCCCAGAGACGCCTGTTCCTCTATCCACTTCCTTGATTTTATTTTCATTTCCTGGGTCTAGCTTGCTTCACCCTCAATATGTGAGTGCACTACATTGCCTTAAAAGAGGTATCTGACTCCTCACAATGTCAATTGGGAGATGAATGTTTCTCACCAGCTTCTTTATTACGGTCTTTGGGAGATTTTCAGCTGTGGAGGGAGCTTGTGATGTTTCCAAGTCTGAATTTAACATTGAAAATAGTGGCTAGTATTAAAAAATGGTCATCTGAAACTTGGGCATGGGTGTGGTGTGGTTAACCCAGCCCGGCTTTGCTGGGGAGCCTGGATTAATTTGTCAGTGCTGGAACTCCAGTAACCCTGGAAGAGTTTCTCATGAAACAAAGGGGTGTAAAGGAGGTCAAGATGAAGGTGATGTCCTACAGCAGCCTTGTGCCAACCAAAGGCCCTCCTGCTGCCAACAGTGCCAGTCCTGCCTCTCCTGACTTTACCAGGACTGCTTGTACAATCATGGCTCTTCTGTGGCCACCGTGACCTTGTGATTAGCCTTTAGTGAGCTGCTGTGACTCCCAGCACTGGGGAGGGGGAGCAGAAACCTGGAGCCAGCAGCTGGGCGGAGTGGTAGGCCACCTCTTTTGATGGCAAACTGCTCCGAAAGCAGCTTAAATTTCCCATGGAACGGCACAGCAGTCTCAATAGCTCCTATGGCTTTCTTCCTGTTAAGTTTCTATTTTTAAAACACCAATACAACATTTTGTGTGTGTGTACCTGTCTGTGGGGGTGTGGACGAGGGGTGTTCTAGCTGTATAGTTTGTGCATACACAACCACACACACACACGCCTGACCCTAATTATACCTCAGGATACATCCATTCACCCCTGTGAGCCCAGCTTATCTCTTACTCCCACGAGCACGAATCCAAAGCAATTCCACTCATATAATGTGACTTCAAATAAGCTGCAGAAAGTTGAACTAGGCAAACCCAGACCCAGCAGGTGTTTGTTTTTTGAAGATTGTCTGAAATAGAATAACTCTTTAATCTTTTAACAGCCTAGCTTTTGGCCTTTGAGCACTGCAGACTGTGCAAATGCACCACCTCCACTGGGAAATAAAACTTGCAATAATTTTGCACTGTTTCCCAATATTATTTGTTCAGGCATTGAGTGATATAGACTTAGGGAATGAAAAAAAGAAAAGCAGAGTATCCTAGTTAGCATGGTCTGTTGCCTTCTCAGTCTAGAGAAAGCTGTTGCCTACAGAGAGCAGTGGCTTACAGCCAGTGTTAACGTGACCTTTTGACTCACAAACCTATGGAAAGCCTCTTCTGTCTTTCCCAGGAGGTGTCACTACAACGTATCACTTTACTGCCATACAGTTCACAGGCATACAAGGCCTGGCTTATGGATGAAACTGACTGCCAGGGATCTGGCATGTAATTTTTCTCCAGCTTGCTTTCTGATGCTCAAAGAACAAGGGCATGACTGAGAGATGAGAAGTCCTAAATATTTATCTTGCATCTTGGCTTACATGGATTTGCAGTTCAGCTGGGTTTCTCAGATCCAACAGCCTCTCTACACTAGAGAAGATCTCCAATTATTTATGAGAAAAGGAGAGGACTGCTCGGTGTCCACGACAGCATACAAAATCCCCACAAATGGTGGTACAAGTGCAATCCCATGCTCCAGTTGCTTTACTGGAAACTTGGGCTCTCTTTCCTGTTCTTCCTACTAATTTGTTATTGTACTTCACCTCTCTGCTTCCCCATTGCCCTCGTTTCTCTTGAAACCTGGAGTACTTACAACCACGTGCCAGTGAACACCAAAATAGGGCCATGACTGTGGTTGAGATACCAACTAGCCCAAGTGGTTGCTAGCAATAATGCCTTTAGGTCTGCACCTGCAACACTTACGAGGAGCATCACTCAGCAGAAGGCATCCTCCTCCAGGCAGATCTGCGTCCCCTTTCCAGTGCTGAACAAGGGACCTACTTTCCTGTACACAAAAGAACAAGGATTTGCCTCACCGCTTCTTTTTTGCTTCCTATAAGCCTACTGCAGGAAAGTTCTGTTTTATTTGAATACACCATTGTTTATTTATAATTTTGTTCTAGATGTGTGACAGATTCAGCATGTGTCACCCAGCAGGGAAACAGTAGTAGGCTGGAGAGTTAACAAATGCACTGCAGTGAAGGCAGATGGCCTGTTTTCATAAGGATCCTCTGAAAGATGCTCTGTTGCATAGATTTTTTTTTTCTTCCTTTGGTGCCCAGGATTCACAAAGGCATTGTTTCTACATATTAACTCACCCGCCAAAGCATCATGGGTCCACGCTCCACTCTGTATTTCATCTAACACCCCCTGTGATCAGAAAAACAGACGAACTGATGCGCCGAATCATCCCATCATCCTTTGTCCAGAAGTGGAGTCAATAAATAAAGGGCTCCCGAGCACCCTCTCAGTTTCAGTGTTCCAGGGGTGCTGAGGTGAGGTTCTCGGGGTGCTTGTGTCCACCATGTGGCACATGGGTGCCCACAGCATGGCTGGGGGTCCCTTGCACAACCAGCTCCCTCTCTCTGCTGTCAGCAGTTGCAGAGCGCAGCCCCGGCAGCCCAGAGGGTTCTGCCTAATGCCCCCTGGGAGTGCCCACGCCTGTCGAAACATCCCCGCACATCAAGGGGACTCAACTCAATGATTAGCTCCTGGGAAGCAGCTGACTTGAAAGCAATCTCAGAGCATGTACTAATAAAGATCATGTTTGCTGCAAGAGCATGTAGCTGTGCTATTTTTCCCAAAGGACTATACCCCTGAGGAGCAAGAATTTTTCCTTTTTTTTTTTTCCAGGTTATCATTAATGAATGTTTCATCTTCTTCCTTCTCATTTCTTCCTTGTTCCAGTTCCTGGCTGGGATGTTTCCCAGTTTATCAGAGCTGCACGCAATTTCCTTTGGAAACCATTAGTACCAATTTCAAGTCCTAGCCTTGACTTGAAAGAGATGCGGAAGAGTCTCTCTTTCACAAACAGTTTTCAGGCTCATGAAAAATGGGACAAGATCTGAGCTGATTAGGTATTTGCAGCATCGGTACACCAGAAGGCTGGGCAATTGAAAAAGATGTGCAGACCGGTTGGTGTTATACATGATATGGCAGAGTTTGTTATGATCAGCAAGAAAAATGTTGATGTTATTGAACAGGAATGATATTAGAGATGGCGTGGTTTCTCTGTTCAGCTTTGAATTGCTTGTCTGAAGGCAAAGGGTTAAATAAAAGGAAGCTATAAGTGGCTTTTTAAAGAACTAAACAGCTAAGGACAATTGATCTATTATATAGCTAAGGCAGCATTAATTGCATAGGTTTGAGGAAGATTTTGTCATCTTTTCCCCATCTCTTATTCAGGGGAGAAGCTATCCACCCACCCAGCTAGTCTCAGTCAGCCTAGAAGGCATTATTCCTCCCAAGGCTAGACATAGCCAGCTAAATTGAAATTGCCATGAAAAGGGAGAGTTTTGAGGTAGGCCAAGAGGGGCTGTACAGGCTAGATGTTGGAGAGCCTGAAACACAGGACAGCAGGGGCTTGCAAGGATGGCTTCAGTGTGATGCAGGAATACCAGAGTTAACTTTAAAGGGCTTAGTGGACACTTAAAAGAGGCAGTCTAGAAATGGAAATAGCTATCTGTATCAAAGATTACCAGCGTGGTGTCAGCTCAGGGCCTTGTAGGGCACCACAGTCTGTGAAGCATAGACACTACAGGCACTATGAGCCACTTCCACTTGTGAGAGCTGAGCTTAGAGTGGCCCAAAGCAGCGCACATTTAAGAAAACTCTGATATTGATTTAAACTTCACTTTAAATGCTTTGAGGAAAAAATAAGCAACATGTTGTTTTGAAGACATGGACTCTACATTTCCGCAAAGAGACGTTCACAGGTTCTTGAAGGAAAGGTCTTTGAAGGAAAGGACTATGTAAATTAGTGGTTTCTTTGAATTGTTTTTATTTTTGGAGTTTGACAACTAAACAAAAAAAAACCCCTGTGTGTGTGTGTATATATATATACACATATATAAAAAGCTTGATTCTGAAATACTGGGCCAAGCCAATTTGAGGACATATATTTCAAAACTGGAACTAGTTATTGGGAGTTGGCTTTTGTTCATTTTCAACTTTTAAAAATAAAAGCAAAGGACTAAATTCAAAAGGAATTTAGCTGTCATGCATAAAACAAGCAAGGAGGTCACAGCGGCTGTCAATAGTGATGAAGAGAAAAAGGCCAGAACTGATCCTTACCACTAAAGTCTAGTGGCACCAGTTGGCCTCAGTCCACACTGTTTGGGGTTAGTCCTTTCTGTAGCAGATTTGTCTTGGAGAGACACCATTAGAGACAAAAGAAACCCAGGGATCAAGATAACTATTTAGTGTTGTGGATGATCAGGGCTCAGGCTCTTTCCCTGATCTTATTTTATTTAGCAGTATAGATGTAGCGACCATTGTTACCTTGCTTCCATTTGAAGCCTTATATTCAATATGCTTACCTGGGCTATATTTAAATTATTTTGCTAACTGCTTGAGAGCAAGAATTGGATATATCCTAGCTAATCAGAAAATGCCCCAAATCCTTATTGTTGGGTGAACCATTCTCAGTCTTTCTTGTTGAGGCTGCTCCTTTTTGCATTGCAGACAGGTATTTATTTGATCTCAAACAGGGAAGGCAAAATGTTGAGAAACAGGAGCCCTTGGTGGCAAGACCTACTTAGACTCAGGCACAGAAAAGAACTGCACTTGGATCTTCAGGCAAAGATCTTGAACATGGGACTATCAAAAACAACCTGGAAATGGCTAAAACAGGTCTTCTAATACTTCCAATATGTTGAGGGAGGTTCTTTTGTTTTTATAATTAATTCTGGATTCCTTGGTGATTTCATCTCCATTTTTAAAGAGTTTAAAAACCTAAATGGTTTTGTTTCAGTGGTTAAACTATTCACTCTGTTCCCTCTTCTTTCCCACTACTGTATGATGGAAATCTGTAGATCAGGGTTGAAGGAAGTGCTTGACAGGCTCTGCATCCTTGCACCCACACGCTCATCTCATTGGACATTAGGAAAAATTTCTTTACTGAAAGGGTTGTCAGGCATTGGAACAGGCTGCCCAGGGAAGTGGTTGAGTCACTATCCCTGAAGGTATTCAAAAAGCACATAGACAAGACACTTCAGGACATGGGTTATTGGGCATGGCTGATGGTTGGACTTGATGATCTTAAAGGTCTTTTCCAACCTAAATGATTCTATGATTCCACCTATTGCCCAGCCTTTTTACAAGATCCAGAGCCCTGGTATCTTGCAGTTTTCCACTTTAAAATATAGGGACAGGGCTATAGCCAAGATCTTGCTCCAGGCAGAGAATATGTGATTGCACCATAAATAGAAGACCCTAGGGGAAAGGAAAGATCCTACACCCATATGCATGGGAGCAGCTATTCCAGAAAACGATATATCCAGGCAACTGTGGGTACAGATCTGTCAATATGGTTACAAAATCACCACGATGGAAGTTATCTTGTCCTTTCTTCACCTGAGAGTGATGTCATCCATAGGTACCTGTTTCCTGGCGGTTTATCTAGCTGATATTTAAGTACTCTATTTCCACTAGCAATGCTGATTCTGCAAGCTATTCCTGTTCCTCTATCTTGTCTTCTTTGGACTTAATTCGATTCACCCCAGAAGACTTTGCTTGTAGGTCTTCTTTTCATTCACCCTTGATCATTCCCAGTGTTTTCCCCTTGACAGTCTTCTTTTGGATCCCGACCTTCACGATGTGTGGCACCCAATACTGGGCACTGTATGCCTTGCCAGGGATAATGAGAGGGGAAGAAATCCTGGCAGTATCCTGGAGCCTGCATTCCTGTTTCCCCATCCTTGTATGGTATTTTCCTTCTCTGCATGACACTGTGGCCTGTGTTCAAAGCCTTCTATAAACTTAAAGGTAGCACCTATAGCACAACTTCAAACAGCTAATGCTTAAGCTTTGAAAAGCTAAATGTTTAGGTGGGCTTTGAAGCAGATGCCTCCCTTAAAGTGCACATTTTTATTTTAATCTGATTCATGTAATTGTCAAAGGGTTTTGGAAACATCTTGAGGACATTTCCCAAAGTAGGGCCCATTTAGGTGGACATAACACAGGAGATTGTTGAAAAACTTAGGGACTATCTCAACTGTGTTTCTATCCCTGGCTGGGCGGCAGAGATGCAAGAAAATGTGTATAAATGAGAGAAATAAAACCAAGCATTTATCACAGGTATGTGAGCTTGGGTACCCATTCAAAGACATATGAATTTCCCATGGTGTCAGAGCCAGATGATTAATTTCTAGTTTGTCTCAAAACCAGGCAGCTGCTAAATGAGAATGAAGAAAGAAAACCCAAGATGATTATTTCTTTTTATGTTCCTTTATATATACATATATATTTATGTGTATGTACACATATACACATGCACACATATGTATTAATGGAAGGGATCTGGGCTATTCTGTAATGTGCATTAGTACATGTAATAGCAACAGCAGGTATTTGGTTTAGCACACAGATGTGCAGAAACTTTCTCCATCTTCACTGTAGGCAATCAGTCAAAAAGTAAACGTATGGCAGGTCTACTGATATGGTAGATCATAAGGGTATTGTAAGAGCTGCTGTAGCGTTTCAGGCATGAAATAACCTTAGCATAATTTATCCATATGCTTCCAAGCATAACTGAGTAGAGCTCTGAAAAACTACTTTTCTTAAAACCAAGGATCTTCCTGGGAAATACAAAATAAATATTGTTCAGACTGTTGATCAGGTTTACAGTTTCATGACTTCTATGGGTCATTCCACACCACCAGAGTCATAAAATTATCTGCAGAAAGATAGGAAGACAGGAGCCTTTGAACAGTTAACATTTATTCATTTTATCTATTATCGATACCTACTCCTGAGGCGGGGGAGGGGAGGGGGAAGTGTTTATGATCACTTTTGTTCTGTATTAACTACGCAATTGCTTTGGCTCCTTGGAACACCAGAACATGGGAGTACAACAGTGGCAGACAGTACTAGCTGCTGTCTAGTTTCTCCCTGTTTTTAATGTTTTTTGTAACAGCAGAGGCTCACAGTTTTACTCAACATGATGCAGTACAGACAGAGTAGCTTTCAATGATCCACTGTTTTGCATACCCAGCTGCACGTGTCTGAGAGGCATGTAGAGAGCATCCAAAGGTTGAGACAGGCCACTTGAAAGCACAGAGGCAATGCCATACATACCACTACTCCTGCAAATGAATTGTGAAAGTAGTCAAGATGGCTTCCTTCCTTCTCATGCCTAGTTGTTCAAAGGAGAGATTCTGCACAGAGTTTGGCTGTATCTAGTACTACATTTGCAGTGCAAGTGAAGCCATAGAAAGAAACAGAAGTTTCACTGGTTTAAGTTAAGAAACACTTTCGTTATCTAAGTTGGCATGTATATATCTATAATAGGTGCTTAAACATAGCTTCAGCTGATACTAAAATGCACATCAGAGAAGATATACCTCTTGCTCTATCTTGAAAACTCCTGGGAAATGAAAGGTTGAGACAGACAAGGACAACCCATCTCCCTGATATGACTGGAGTCACCAGTTTCTCTGCTTCCAGAGGCAGCCTGATGCCTGTAACCAAGTCTGGTTCCCCTCTTTTTGCATGAGTTTATTAGACTGTGCTCTTTTATTCTGCTTTTTTTTTTTTTAAAGATTGCTTTCTTAAAATAATTAGGAAAGAGGCAACTGGAGGGGAGTCAACTGCTTCCTAATTTTAGCTTGTATACAGTCATTCCTGGGTCAAGTCCAAAGGAAATGTGTAATTGCTACAAGACCTTACTAGTCTCTGATTAAGTTTCTCATTACTATGGGCCACACAATTCCCCCTTACACCTCTGCAAGACACCAGAAGGTGTGTACATACTGTACCAACAAATAGTCTTGATTATAACTTGTCAAAGGCGGACACCAAATTGCTGCTCACTGCAGGGAGGACAATCACCAATGTAGGAATTTCCAGCCTGGAAATTCTTTAGTCTTGATATGCCTATCTTTGCTTCATTGTTCCCCTCTACCCCCTGGGCCTGGAAAGTATATTATATGTAGTAAAACTTGGATTCCAATCTCAATGGCATTTGATACCATATGGATATTTCGTACTAGCATATAACAGTTTTGTTTCATTTCATTTACTCCCTGTAGGTAGCACAGAATTATCATGTGGAAAGAGCCTACATCTCAAACAGGACTCAGGACGATATATGATGTCTGTATACGACGTTTCAGCAGGTGGTACAAAAAATATTCCTAGCATGTAACCGGGGAATAACGGACCCAGACACTTTGGTCTCAACCTTCTTTAGTCAGTTTGTGTACTTACAAAGAGATTTCAACTAAAAGCAAAATCTGGAGGTGAAGGTGTAGCTCAATCTGAAGGTAATGGTGTTATTTAAAGAGGGAACTCAGTCATTAAGGAACAGCTTCCTGCTGTCTCATCTTTTTCCTGTTCTTATATTTAAGCTGACCTGTTTCCACCTACCATAAAATCCAGATTAAATATATCAAGCTAGTATACATATACTCTGTCTACTAGAATTTGGTGGCAATCTTTGTTTTCATAAACTCATCATTTTATGAGAAATGTCTTTTTTGGATGATATTTTTTCTAAACACAGAACTTGGAGCATATAGTTTGAAACTGAGTAAGGATAGGCAGAAATTATTCACTAAAATAGTTCCTCTTCAGAAACAGCCATTCATCTCTGATATTCATTTCATTCTCTCCACCTGGAGCAGTTCCACTTTCTATAAAGAAATAAGTAATATTTACTAGGTTAGAAAGCAGCTGTCTCTAGAACCTGGAGGTTGGAGCACACATATGGGTTGAGGGAAATGTCCCTATGTCAGTGAATATTTAATTGGTTATGCAAAGTGAAATAAGTCCAAAACACATCAGGAGTCCCTCTGCAGGGTGGGGAAAAATCCAAACCAGGAAAATATTAATGAGGTATGAAATTTGCTTTCTACATTTCTTGCAATACAGCTGTTCTCTAATGGCTTTTGAAGCTTACAGACGCTTATAAAAATAGCCACTTTCTGAACTTGGAACCTGAAAAGATCTTACTTTAGATATAATGGTTGCTTTAGAAGTGGTAAGTTACGCACATGCAAAAAGGATGTACTTCTCAGCATGTTTTCTATTTCCATCTCCTAACATTGTGAGCTGAAATAAAAAGTAAACATGACCACTTGAACAGTCTGAAATACTGTGACTCGCTTCAGGCCTCTCCAGTCTACCACAGTCTTCATAGCTATTGTTATCTCCACTTGAATCCAATCACTAGATAGTACACTAAAGCCTTTTTTTGTTCACCTTAGATGTATGAATTGCAACATGTAGTGTCAAGGGAACAATGCGCAAACTGAGATCGCAAGCCTGGAGCCCCCAACAGAAGATTGCAGGACTTCACTGCCCAATGCCATCTTGAGAGTGGGAGGACAAAGTTACCAGTGAATCTTTCTGCCTTACAAAAATGTAAGAGTTACCTTGATGGTACTCAGTGGTGGAGGTTTTACTCTCGACAGGAAGAAATAGCACTTTATGCATTCCAGGAAAACTGCTCCCTCTCAGACTATCCTGCCTACAAAAAGGCTTTCTGCTCAAAATGACATGTTTGAGGGTTTTTACTGAGCACTATGGCAGTCTGGAATCATAGTATCTCTGGCTGCCAGGTTCCATTTAGGCACATGGTGTTACTACAAGATTTTTCAAACTGTTAGCCCTGTAATGCAGCATGAAGGCTACCGTCAGGCTGGATTCCTTCCCACTTGTACTTAATTACCCATAGCAGAGGCTCTACAGTGAGCTCTCCTGCACGTCTGAGAAACCAGTCTTGTCTTGTGGCAGAGTAAAGTCAAAGAGCAAAACACACAGCTAAACTCTGGGCAGTACTTGTGTCTTCAGTTGCCACCCAAACAAGTTTTCATCCATACAGTCTGGCAACTGGTACAGTGTCCTGGTTGCCATATAACTGAGACACTTAAGACACAAAACTAAGTAAGTAATTTTCTGTATTATCAAGGGGGAGAGATGGGTTTCTCCAGAGGGCAATTCAGAAGAGACTGGTATTCTACACCACCATTCAGAGAACTGAAGTCTAGCCTTCTAGGCTTTATAGTTTGGCACTTAAAGTTAGGCAGTGTGGAAATATCCGGCACTATCCCCTACAAGTAACTGAGGTTCTTCCATAACAAACAAACATAGAAGCACTGCGCAGGCAGACTTATCCCACGCTTGAAAAATGTCTTTGAGTTAGTGGGATGCCCAGCCCTCTGAAAATACCTATTTCTCTACATCACATGGAAAAAACACCCAGGTGGCTACCACAGATCAGATGCACAACTTTTCCATGACTAAACTGAAATGAGATTAATCTCCCTAAAATACAGTTCTGTTACACAATTTAAATTAGGTCAGCAGCCAGCTGAATATTCAGGGTAAGATTATGTACCATTCAGATCGTGAAAGATGTATTTTCCATACAGGAATTCCTATCTCCTTACAAATCACTACTGAAGTTTGGGTATCATTGTACATTTATCAAGGAGATCTGTTATGCCTTGGACTTAAAATGATGCAAACAGTAGTGGGAGAGGAGCACTTTCTCTTCTGAAGAGAAGCTACAGAATTTTAGGGCCAGTGCTCTTCAATGTTTTTATAAATTATCTGGACACAGGAATCAAATGTACATTAAGTAAGTTTGCTGGTGATACTAAACTAGAAGGAGCTGTGGACTCCCTCAATAGTAGAGACGCTTTACAGAGAGATCTGGATAGACAAAAGACCTGGGCAGTCACTAACCGCATGAAATTTAACAAGAGCCAGTGCCAGATTTTCCACCTGGGATGGGGCAATCCTGGTTATACATACAAACCAAGGGATGAGAGGCTGGAGAGCAGCCCCACGGAAAGAGATCTGGGGGTTTGGGTTGATGGCAAGTTGAACAGGAGTCAACAGTGTGCCTGGCAGCCAAAAGGGCCAACCATGTCCCGGGGTGCATCAAGGACAGCATAGCTAGCCTGTCAAGAGAGGAGATTGTACCACCCTACACTGCACTGGTACGGCCCCACCTCGAGCACTGTGTGCAGTTTTGGGCGCCTCAATATAAGAAGGACATCAAACTGTTAAGAGTGTGTCCAGAGCAGGGCGACCAAGATGGTGAAATGTCTTGAGGGCAAGACTTATGAGGAGCCGCTGCAGTCACTTGGTTTGTTCTGCTTGGAGAAGAGAAGGCTGAGGGGGGACCTCATCGCAGTCTACAACTTCCTCAAGGGGGGCAGTGGAGGAGGAGGTCCTGATCTCGCTGGTGACCCATGATAGAACATGAGGAAATTGAATGAAGCTGCATCAGAGAAAGTTCAGACTGGACATTAGGAAAAAATTCTTCACTGAGAGGGTGGTCACTCCCTGGAACAGGCTCCCCAGGGAAGCACCAAACCTGCCAGAGTTCAAGGAGCATCTGGATGATGCTCTTAGTCCTATGGTTTAGTTTTAGGTAGTCCTGTGAGGAGCAGGGAGTTGGACTCGATGATCCTTATGGGTCCCTCCCAACTTGAGATATTCTGTGATTTAAAATTCTATGAATAGGTGTTCCTTCGTACCTGGGAAACAGAGGACAAGCTGTGTCTTTGTGGACATGCTGGGGTCCAGCATGGAGGGAACAGGGGTGTGTTTAGATGCTAGGAGAGGAATAGGAAACAAAGAAAGGGACAGAGCAAAGGCATGGACTGCTTGGCTTTTCTTGCAAAGGTGGCATTCATCATACTTCCACAAACAAGGAGTGCAAGCCATATCTCCAAGGGACTGTCTCCTGGACAACAGAGACTCTGAAGAAGTGGGGTCATAGAGGGCAAACAACATCAGTCTCCAAAACTAAGGGAAAACAAAATGAATGCAGTCCTTCAGTGCATAACTTCAGGACTGGCTAGTAAGCACAGGAAGACAATTTTATCTGTGTATAGGAGCCTTAAGCTATGGCTTCATATTTACCTCCGTGCTCCTTCTAACCGCAAAGTTTTCCACATCACTGTGCTTAAACAAGCCTTACACTGAACATTCAAGTACTGCGATAGGGCATGTGAGTTCCCCTCACCCATGTTATGAAGAACTGCTTGGCAAGTAATCTCTAATATCACTAAATTCCTGATAAGCTGCCATACTCAGCCCAAGGACAAAAATCTGTACAGACATTTGCATATCAATTTTCTACCAATGGCTTCTACAATAGGAGCTAGAGTTGGGCAGCTGCAGCATACATTTATAAAGCATACAGCTGTGTTCAGTGATAAGATAAGAGGTTCTTTTGTAGAGACAACAGCAAAAGCTTTGCCAGTGACTGAAATGACACTTTTATCTCATCATGAAAGATGCCCCTTCCAGTGGAAGTCTAGCTGGCATGACATTATCATTTGAATTGGGTTTTTTTTCACGGAAATGAGTGGGAATAATCTTGCTGATTCATGAAGTAGTCTGTCCTTTTTTATTATTATTTGTAACATTACAAGAAAATTAACTGCTGCAGAAAGATTTTATATCCACCTATAAACTTGGTTATCAGCATCCCAGCATTATCCAATAAATAAATAAAACAAATAACTCCAGAGGTGGAAATGGAATATTTAACTCCACAGTATCATAGTGGAGATGCTCTGATTATGGCTGAGCAGAAACTTGCATTATAAAGCTATTTTTTATGATTATTTTGATGCTTATAATTTTCTGAAGCAGAATTTTCCCAGGCTTTATCTAAACCTGCAGGCACATTTGGGTGTTAATTTGTTAAAAGTCTGCGACCTCTTTCTCAGTTGCTTAATACCAAAGAGAAGGACTGAGAAATCACCCCATAACTGTAAAGTAATCCATTAGGGAATAATTTCATGGTTTTGTTATACCATATAAATTTGTTCTCACCTAGCTTTAATTAGGCATCTAGTTTAAGCTCATCATGTAGCTCTATCACTAGTGACTGACAGAAAGCCTATGAGGACAATTCTTTTCACCCATGATGACACCTATTTTCCATTCACTTTTGAAGTCTCAGTGTTGAGCGTGGATGAGCTGGTGACTTAATGGATAGTTTGAATTAGATGAGATGAATTCCACCCAGAATTTAAAGAATGGCTTTGCTTTTAACTTGTAGGGTGTGAGAGACTGAAAGTGTTAATATCTCAAACATTGTGGTGGGGCAAGTTCTGCTTAAAGACAAACCCCGCACAGCAAGGAACCAAGGTGAAAAGCCCATCAGCTTGGACACCAGCAACAGGAGGGGGAGGGCATGCTGGAGGGTGTGCAGCTCCCTGTTCTGATACAAAGATCAAACAATGGCCATGTCTGCAGGGAAGAAGTTACTCCACAAATGACCCCAAGCCCAAAGGCTCACAAACTGCTCATTAGCCTGCCCGAAGGAGGGGCAAGAATGATAAAAAGACACAAACTGAAGCCCCAGGTGGCGCAAGCCCACTGGACCTGGACCGCTCGGCTGACTGGACCCAGGACTGGTGAAACCTTTCTCTCCCTTTTTCTCTCTGTCTTCTCTCTTTCCTTTTCCACAATCCCTACACCTCATCCATTTCAAGACATAAACCATTGACCAAGTCTGAGACTAGGAGTAGATCCAGCCACACCTAGACCATTCTCTGAGGAGGAGTCTAGAAAGCAAGGGAGTCTGCTCTGAACCTCGTGACTCAACAGGAGGGATCTCCTTATTCCCTGAACTGATGTATATGGTTACCCTGGGTTACACGGTTTACAGAAGCAGTCCTATGCCAATTCCTGTTGTGAGAAACCCTGCCACCTACTACCATGCCTCCCCCAGTTCAGTTTGCTTCTGTCATGAATAAAATCTTTAACTGATCATTTGGTGTCGTTTCACCTTAATTTAGCCTGAGGGAATTTCAAATTAAACATGACTCCCTGGTCTGTCCAGTCTGGGTCGTGACATAGGGGAAGGGTCCAGGACTTATGTCTATATAGTCTATTGAAAAGAAGGCAAACAGTGATACAAACAGGGTTTATATGGGCTCTTAAGGGATGTAACCTTTGATTATGTTTGCTTCAGCCTGTCAGGCAAGCATCTAATGGCTGGAGGGTGAAGCTGAGGTACAGTTTCTAATTGTGAGTAATTAAGGAATGGAATGACTTATGAAGGGTGGTGACCAGTTCTTTACTACTGGCATTTTAGATTGAGTCCTAGCTGGGGTTTTTCTTTGTTTGTTTTGTGTGATTTTGGTTTGGTTTTTTTGGTTGGTTTTTTTTTTTTTAACCTGAAACAAGAATTAACTCCAGGAAGCCCTTTGGTCTGTTTTTATAGTCTTTGTTCTAGGTTATATCAACCCACCATACCCCCCACTTTTGAATTAACAGTAAAGTTTATCTCACTCAGCTTTAGCAGCTTAAAGGTTGAGCAATTTATCTTATCTATAGTCAATGGAGAGAAATAGGTACTTCCAGATAGACATTTTGAATATACAACAACTGCTAATGTGGGTGACCAGGCTGATCTGCATGGATATCTGTGGAAACAATAATTCACATGCTTAAGCTTTATAATGACAGGGACCCTAAGAAAAATGTAAAAGCTTATGGTCACAGAAAGTGCTGAGAGCCATTCCTAGAACACAGTCATGCACTGGCAGACCAGCTGGACCCCTCCTCTGTGCTGCTTTCCAAAACTGTGTTTCTTTCATGTTATTATAATATTCCACATATGATCAAGGAAACAAAACTTGCTTGTGATACTGCAAGGCAAATCACGACAAACTCAATCAAATCCTATTAGTGCAGTTCAGAAGAAATTTCTGCCGAAATTCACATGAGAAATGACTAAGGACAGGCTATGAACAAAATGTCATAGATTCTCCTGATACACAAACTATAGAATTGGATTTTCTTTTCCATGTTAAGTCATATCCCTTGCAGTAAAGGGAACACCTGAAGCCTTTAGTCAGGTATACAGAGGTGGTAAGAACTGTGCAAATCTTATTCTCTTTTAAATGAGTTAAAGGTATTATTCACCTCCAGATTATTAAACATACTTTGCCCAAGTAAAAATTTAATATTGCAGGATATGGTGCTAAATATTGTATAATACAAATGACAAGTAACAGCGTGCCTCATTATTACACTCTTAGTAACAAAATAACTTACCAGCTGTGCTCTTCTGCTGTGGTCTTCACAGTATAATTAATCTATGCATTAGAGATCAGACCAGACCTCTTGCCCTTTAATTTTGAAATCTCAGAGTTCTGTTCAGGTAACTAATACCTCACTGGGCCAGCTACTGAAATTTCATCCATAAGTACATAGCAAGAAAAAAAATACATCTTTACAGCCCATCCAACAGCATAGGTTTGTAGGGCACAGATTTGACCTCCTTTACTCTGACAGTAGAGAGAATTATTCTTCTCAAAAAGATGAGGTGAATATTATTGAGCCCTAGAGGTCACACTTCAGCTAATGACTGTTTTTCAGAAAGCCATCTATGGTAAATATCAAGACTTTTTCCATTCCCTGCATGAGTGTCCTGCCTTATGTATAAAACAACTGCAGTCCAACATAGCATATCTGTGGGATTTTATCTTGTATTTTTATCTGTTCTCACATGGTCAAAGTCCTACAGCCTTTTCTTCAGCAAAACTCCCAAAAATGGCTGTGCAAATTTTGTTAGGATAAGGACAGTGAGGCTGGTGAGCAATGGCACTGCAGAGCAGACACTGAACTTGGGCTTGAACAAAAATCAGAATTCCTTTTCCACCAGTTCTGACACTTTCTTCCCTTTTAAATCAGGTCAAAAAGCTGAAAGAGCAGAATAAGCTCTGAAAAAAGATTTGAAAACTCTACTTTTTTTTTTGATACATGGAAATGAAAGGTTCTGCTGTTCCCAAATTGAAAGGTTTTATTTAAAATTAAGGTGACATTGAAGTCCATCTGCCCAAGGAGCCATGGCACACATTACAATTGCAATTACAATGCCTGCGATCCTCATTCTACCCTTGGATGAGGCTACCTGGCAGATTGAGACCCCTATGTACTAAAATGAGACACAGAGCTCAGTGAAAAAGAAGATTTACACTGCATTTTAACCTCAAACTTCTCACATCAAAATATTTCAGTGGATGACAGTGGTTTATTTTTGAGTAAAATCAGTTTTGACTAAATCCAGTCTATCTGGGATGTATTTTTTCAGAAGAAAATTAGGAAGGCAGAAGGGTGTAGCAAGGAAAGCCAGACCTCCTCAGGAAATTATTTATTTTGCTGAAACAGCATTATCTCTAGAAAAATAATTTCAGTGGAAAATTCACAATATTCAGAATGACATAGAATTTTTTGATGCTCCCTTTCCACAAAGAAATGAGATACCAATTCATTCCCAAGAGAACTGGAGGGATTTGTTATTTGTTTTGTTTTTAAAGGAGGATGTATATTCAGTCCCATTGGAACTGAAAGAACATCTCAGACGTGAATAAAGATGCATTCCAAAAGATGTCAAGAGGAAAGCTTTTGCGGAGCCAGCCTCTTCAAGGGCTTGTTACAGCCAGTGCTTTCAACCAATAGCTTTAATAAGAGCTGAATTTATACACAAACATTTAGAAAGCAAATAAACAAATAAGGGGGGGGGACACATGACAAGAACTTCACAGCATTCGGTATATTATGAGCACAGCATTAGAAAAACCATGCATCTGTTTTATAGTTAGTTTATATTCTTCTCTTGTGTGCGCATTTTATGCACATAAAAATTAACAACCTTTGACTACCCATTTGTATTTATAACATCTGCAGTACCAATGGGTGCAGTTCTAGTTTCTCTGTCCCAGGCTTGCTAAGCATCCTAATTGGGAAAGAAAATGCCACATAACTCTCCAGGGGAACATTCACAATGTCAACGTCTCTTGATTCCTAGACATCCTAATGTCACCAATGGGAAGACTATAATGAAGGAAATCCCACTTGGTAGTGAAGCATGCTACAGATAGAAATGCTGGTCTTTGCTTTTTCTCTTTGAACCAATCGAGGTATAACTAACTGCAGTCTGAGACTGGAGTGGGCTTTCTGCTTTGGGGTAAAGAACATATTTTGACTATGTAAATTAAAAAGATCATGGAACAAGATGAGCTCAGAAAACTATATTCACGCCATGACTGCTCTCCCAATGGTCCAAACCAGAGCTGGCTGGATTCCCCCAGAGACCTGTTGTTCAAGAGTACGTGGACAAGAAAGGGCTCTCTACCCCAGTTTCTTCTCTGAGGACACTGGAGTTCACCACTGCCTTACAGGAAAAAAACCAAAACCAACAAAACTCAGGAAAAAAACCAAGGCCTCCAGAGAAACACTGGTACAAACCCCTGAATTCAGCTAGTGGGACTATTGTGATATTTTGAGAGATTAAAAAAAGATAATTTTCTCCTCTGCTACAAATTACTGCAGTTAAAATGTTCCAGGTGGCATGCAGCTGGTTCAATTCAACTATTCCCATTTGCAGATAGATTCTTTTGCTGTGAGGAAGTTGCTAGTTGTTTTGCTGATAAATTCAAGATTTCTTTTGAGCCTGCTGTGCTGTGGGGGAGCAGGGGAGTATCTCCAGAGGGAAAATGAAAAGTTTCTGAAGAGCTGCATCCAGTAATACAGTCAAACTGCATCTGCCTGGGATTACCAGCTTGTAGTTCTGATGTTAGCCTTTCCTCACCAAGAACAGGCAGAAGCGAGATAGTGCATTATGATGGAAAGCTGTTTTCAGAGAAGTATTGGTGAAGAAAAGGCCATGTGACAAACTTCAGATGAACACTGAGTCAGTTGAGCTGGGAAATCCTCTTCCCAGTCTGTGTGCAAAAGTCCCACATACCCCAAAAGTGCATTGGACAAACCAGAACATTTGGTAAGGGTGTCTGAGACTGCTGTCAAGACTGACTGTGCCCAAGCCCTGTGCCTGTACCCAGGCACTGGGGAGCACACTGGGGCTGTCTGCAGGGCACAGAAGGTCTCAGAGCACTCCAGAGGAAAAGCCAACCTGGAGGCAGACCTTCATGAACGATGCAGAAATAGCCAAGGCATCCATGTGACAGAGAAATAGGAAATGGGGCAGAATTTCCTTCACTTTAGTTCTGCTTGTCAGCTGTGAAAACACTGCAGGTCTACTTAGTTATTACAGAAACTCTCCTCCACAACACCAATGGCTCGTTTGCAGATTTTACATTAGAGAAATAAGAACTATATTTCAGCTTGAAAACGTGTTTTGCCAAGCAGGGGTTTCTGTTTATTTGTTTCAGCAAGATGAATAGCACCCAACATCAAAAAAAAAAAGCTATAAGCTTCGTACATTTATTTTGTTCATGTTTGCCATGCTGTGGGGTGAGTTTACATTGGCCAACACATGCTCACAGGAAATGAAATAAAAACTGCATGGGGAGGAATATCTCAAAAATGAGCAAAGCAATAGAGATTGTTCCTAGCAATCAATACTGGTTGTGTGCAACAGTGGAAATAAACTAGGGCTCAGTGCTACTGTGCTGCTTTCTTGTCTTGGTCTGACTTAAGTTAATAAGTTACAGGAAAAAAATACTAAAGGAAAAAATAAAGGAAAGGCATTTCTCTCAGGAAGAATGGAAATGGCTTCATCTGTAGAGGCTGAATCTCCCCTATTATTAAAATCAAAGAGAAATGACTGCCAAAGAGACAGAGCCGACAGGCGATGTAAATTGTCAGTAGCTGAAGTAAGAGCCCACACGCACTTTCCAAGGGCACTGTCACCAAAAGCTGCAGTCTCATCTCACTTACCAAGCCCCTTATTTCCCTTCCTGCAGTTCCTCGTACCAAATTAACCTAACTTTTTTCCTTTCCTTTTTGCCATGTTAATTTTAAGTTGGAGCAGGTCCTCCCACCTCCCTCGGACCCTGGCTGTTGCAGGGCTGGGAATAAGCAGTGAGGGGCTGGTGAGCGCAGAAGGCTGCTTTTGTGGGCTGGATCCATCTATGCTGGCTTAAAGTGTTTGTCAAGCACAGCTTTACTTCCAAAGTCTTGCAGGCTTAGACTCTGACTCTTAATTAACTTGTGTTCCCTTCAGACCTCTCCGGCAGTACAGGGCTCCTTTGCAGAGTCAGAAAGTTATAAAGGGCAGTTTATCCTGTGAGAGACATAGAAATAAAATTTTTTTCCCCAATATTGGAGAATTCAGGTTTTCCATTATAATAGTGTTCTCCAGATAACATTAGTGCAGAGATTTTTGTGTACAAGAACACTAGTTTCTGACTAGGTCTTAGAGAATACTAAACATGTTACTTTACAATAATCTTCAGGAAGCAGGAAACTGTCGCCAAGACAGTACTTCATATTTTATGATGTTCTTAGCAGCTAGCAAAACATACACATTTATAAAATTATGAATCAGTTATCAAAAAGAGCAACTATCAGAAAGAATCTTCTCTGTGTTATAAATACATCTTTGGAGGGTGCTATTCAAATAACCTGAGAGAAATTCCATGCTCATTTTTCTATTGAAGTAAACAGGGTCAGACTGTACCTGGTATGATTTGTGTTGCAGAATTCTGAGAGTCTCTTTGAGAAAACTTTCCAACTCTGCAGAAGTATTACACATAATTACATGACATAACAGCTCTGCTTTTGCAAAGCACACTTATCGCATTTCTGAAACTGGCTGTTATAGAAGTGCGAAGCTGCATTAACTAACGAGCAAGTTTGGTCACATGCATGCAGCTATTTCACTGTAATTTTCACCTGCTGCCTTCAAGATGTTTTCTTCAGATTCTAAGATGCTATATTCCAGTCACCAATCCATCCAGACAGCCAAAGCCTGCTTTCGGCCCCAAATTTGAAATGGCTGAGCTCTTTTTTCTAGCCCTTTGATATCAACTTCAGCTTCCTGACTATAAATTTGAACAGACTTGTCATTGTTTAACCCCAGCCAGGAGCTAAGCACCACACAGCCGCTCACTCGCTTCCCCCCCCACCCAGTGGGATGGGGGAGAGAATCGGGGAAAAAACAAGTAAAACTCATGGGTTGAGAGCTTAATAGAACAGAAAGGAAGAAACTGATAATGATAATAATAAAAGGATTGGAGTATACAAAACAAGCAATGCACAATGCAATTGCTCACCACTCGCCAACCGATGCCCAGTTAGTTCCCGGGCAGTGATCCCCTCCAGGCCAACTCCCCCCAGTTTATATACTAGGCATGAAATCAAATGGTATGGAATATCCCTTTGGCCGCTTTGGGTCAGCTGTCCTGGCTGTGTCCCCTCACGAGTTCTTGTGCCCCTCCAGCCTTCTTGCTGGCTGGGCATGAGAAGCTGAAAAATCCTTGACTTTACACTAAACATTACTTAGCAACAACTGAAAACATCAGTGTGTTATCAACATTCTTCTCATTCTGAACCCAAAACACAACACTATACCAGCTACTAGAAAGAAAATTAACTCTATCCCAGCCAAAACCAGGACAAGACTAAAAGGAGTTGCTTTCTTTCAGAGAACTATCTGACTTTTTACAATGAACTTCCCTTTGCATGCTAAGCCAGGATTTGGGTGCTGTAGTCAGCAAAACATAAAAGTACCTGCAGGGCAATCCAGTGCCACTAAAATTTGTCTCTTGACTTCAGGGTATTTTGGAAATTACTTGCCACTCATATACAACAGAATGCGAAAACCCAATAGCTCTATACTACTCTTTCAGATCCCAATATTCTGACTCAATTTGATTTAACAAATGGTTCAGTAGCCTGGGATGAATACTAAGAGCAATGAATAAAAGTTCCTGAAGGCATAATCCAGCATATTATTGAGAAGAATTACCACTAAACCAGCCTCAGAGTTAATTTTGGAGAATAAGGACTTCTCCTAGGCTTTCGTATATATACACCCATGCTTCTGAGAATTCATGCTGTCAGATTTTCTCACTCCAATGCAAAGTTGGTTAACTTTGCCAGACTGGAATTGGCAACTCCAGCAATTTTCTCCATCCAGTGAAGCCAGGAGGCATGAAAGCCGGGGAACTATTTCCCCTTAAAGTATGTTTTAGACAATTCACATATGCAGTGTTCAAGATATGGGCAGAAGTCTGCTTTGCTTAGCTGAATATGAAAACTGGGCCTCCTGCCACTCTCACATTCTCACGAACAGGCTGGCTCAAGTTTTAGCACTGCTAAAATGGAGGAAAACAAACCTACTTTTTATGTCTTGTGAATCAATACTTGACCCTGTGTCTTGCCTATACCACCCTAGGCTGCAACCTGTTTCAAGCATAGAGAAAAGCCATTAAAAAAAAAACTTTATTTCCTTGATGGTAATTCTAATATGGCATATTCTTCTTCATTTGGCTGCAGGCAGAAAGTCCAGTGAATGTCTTGAAAAGCAAGGTATTGCCAGTTCTACCACATGCTTCTCACATTTTTGATGACTGTACCATACATGCGTCAGAAATAACCACAAGGAATGCGAGTACCTCAGGCAATACAAGACAAGTTTTCAAGTGGATCTACAGTAGGTTTTGGAACAGAACCATGCTCCTAGCTGTAGCAAATATCAGTCTACTGCTCTCCCAAACAAAGGTTTTAATTACACTGCACTGCAGCAGATTCAGCTGAAGTCTTTGAGAGGACACAATTCTCATGCTTTAGCAGCAGAGGCTCAGCCCAGAGGCTGAAGCCTTACTGAAACTTATGCCTGCTGTAGACTGAGATCCTGATTCCATAGAGTTTGGAAGAAGCTTCTGACATGAAGTTTCAAAGGTCTCCTCTGTTCTGGCATGACGTCAGAGAAGACAGTCCATTAAAATGAGTGTGCAGTTCTATGCACATTCTGCAATAGGGGGCTTACTGTAGAGTTGGGTTTTGGTATACAAAAAAAAGATTTAAAACAGTCATTAAAAGTGTATTGAATCTAATTCCTTCAGTACTAAATTCCAGAGAAGGTCCTTCCAGGGAAACCACATTTTTCCTACAGGAATGAAAAATAAACAAACAGAGCCTTTTAAGCAGAAAAAAGTTAAACCCAGGGGCTAGCATGACAGGGTGGGATATGGCACAGATGGGTATCTCAGTCCTGAGGGCTGCTCTTACATTCACCAGCAGATCCAAGGCTCTCCTATGCTTCACCCACAGTAGGCCCAAGTAAACTAATCTTTCCTTAACATGATGCTGGCTGTGTTTTCAGCCCCATTGCTTGAGAAATGTAAATAGTTTCTCTACTCTAAGAATAATTTTGAATTAAATTCAAGTGTGGACACAAACTAGGTTCCAGTTGTACTTCCTTTCCATCTCCCTTCCAGGCCCCTCTCCACTTTGGAGTTACTAAGGTTGTGGTTGGTTTTTTGTAGTAGCCAACCTGTTGTTGATTCAGATTCAGCTTCATTTCTCTAGGACTCAGATCCTTCTGCAAGGACAGCTGCCTACTGTTCCTGTTCCAGGATTTGCCCCTTTTATTGCTTGAGTGTAGCTTGTCCTTATTGCAATCCAGCCATTCTATTTATTTTATCTCTTTGAACCCATCTGTCAAGATTTTTTGAATGTTTCAATGTTAATCTTCTCTTCCAAAAATTTTGCAGCTCTTCTCAGCTCATCTACAAAATGTCACAGTCCTGTTTTATAGTCCATTATACAGGTCACCAGTGAAACCTTTGAGCAGATCCTGAGACGGTTCACTGCAGAGCCCTGATCATTCTTCCTGATAGTGTACCATTAAAAATACTGTCCACAGTTCATTGTACAGTTTTGCTCCCAACCCGTAGGAGGATCTTCTGGGCTACTTTCATTAGCTTTTCTTTTAGGGTTGAGAAGAGGAAGCTCTGATATGCCAGTCCTGTCCCCGATCCCCCCCCCCCCCTTTTTTTTCCTGATCTTGTGGCCATGATAAAGCCTTTACCTCTATCTGTCTCACCCATTGTCAGAGAAATATGGGTAATGCTATTTTCTCTTGTGCCTCACAGTTGTGCTGCAGGGCTTCATAACCTGAATGTGAGATGCTCTGAAGAGAAGAACTTTGGCAGTAAGTGCTTCAAATTTATATGAGTCCTGGTGGAGAGCATCCTTTTATACAGAGGGAAAGAACATGATTCAACTTTCACCTCCTATGCAAGCTGAACTATTTAACTTCATTACTTCAGGGAATACCAGCAAGAAAACAAGCACTAAAGGAATTCTTAAATCAAGGCAATATTCATCCCCTCCTTACCAGCCACAACTTGGTTCAATTGCTGAGTTTGCAGGAACTCTAAATGCTTTCCTTTGCCTCAAAATACCACTTCTTTATCAATTTTATCTCACACAATTTTAAGATACTCCCTCTCAGTGCACTTGCAAACACCTTGCACTGGGCTCCTCTGCCACCCTCTGTCTCTGATTTAGAGCATAATTTCATGAATGACAAGAGATGACCTCTCTCTTGCTTCCTCTGTGGGCTGTTCTCAACTGGCTTGCTCACCACAGTTCTGGTCTTTATTGCATAGTGCTTCATCTTTATAGCTGTTATCAGACATTTATATCACTTTCCTTGTATGCTGGGTATTATTGGCAGAGGGTCCTTTGTACAATGCATCAAACATATACTGGAAAATTGCTTTTGGCAATGATTCTGGTTTGGTTTTGTTTTGTTTTTTTTTTTTTTGGTTCAGCAATCAGGCTGCAGCACACATGATTTGTACTTGTTGCTTTGCATGGGCTTGGGACTCAAAGTGAAAAAAGACCATCATGCTTTTCAAAGCAGAGGTCTGGCATTACTCCTCAGTACTCCAGTCTTAGACTGGTGTGACTCAGAACGGGATCAGATATATCCTATAAACATCTGATACCCCCCAAAATATCTACTGTATAGATTACAGTTTTCATACACATAAGGAAACATTCTTTAAATATAAGTCCTCACCCTCTTGTAAATCAGGAGTAAAACCACTGAAATTATACCTGCTCCTTTAGCACAGCTATCACCCACACAAAAGAACTTGCCATCCTATTCCTTCCTGCTCCCTTTGCCCCACTGAGGATGAAGAGGACATGTTGTACATATCACCCTGAATATCATGGGCACTTGAGAACACTTTTGGTACAGACTGGACTCCTTCCTCTCAAACCCAACTCTTCTCTGTGGCACAAAACCTTACCAGAGCCTTAGACTGTGAGGTTGGAGGGAACCTGGTAGATAATGTGGCTAAACCTTCTGAGTAAGGCACAGATTGTCTCCCTGCATCCCCTCCCATGTGAAGTCCACCACACAGTCTTACTGAGGCTTGCTTTAGACCAAAACACCCTTGATGAAGTCAAAGGCAGATGTTCCCATGTTAGTTTGTTCTAGCAGTTAATAATCTTTGCTGCTGAAAATTCATGTTTTACTCCTAACTTGAATTTGATTGGCATTAACAGCCTCACATTGTTTTTTATCATGTTTTTCTCTGACAGGTTAAGAAAAATAATAATAACTTGAATATTTTCTTGTCATATTAGAATGTATATTGCCTCTTGGTGTTGTATGCAATGAGCAAAGGGATGTCCTTGCATCTCTCATTATAAGGCATTTCTCTATTCTTCAAAAGTTGTTGTCACTATTCTTTGCATTGTTTCTAAGTTTTCACAACTTCTTTAATGTATGAGCTACTTATATGGCTATTTGTTTTTGAGAAGCATTGTTCTCAACTCAAGCAATGTTTCACATTCACTGTCATCACCACCATCCCTCATTGTTGTCAACTGAAGACAATACTAACTATTAAGGAGTAGGTAATAAATTAGTTTGCAGACTTCATGCATCTAGGCTTTATGGACTGTCCAGAAGCATTAGGAGGGACAAGGATATCCTTCTATAGGTCTCTATCATCTTCCTGCTCCAACAGGTCAGGGACATAGAAAGAAATGAGCCACTGACGCATTTCCCCCTACTCTCTACCCTTTTCTCATGAAGGAAAGAGCTTTGGATCCCTGCCCCAGCTGGTAAGGAGATTAGCTGCCATGCCTAAAGGGTAGAGAGTCATAAACCACCATCAGGAAAAACCAGTACCCACCTAGATCAAGAAATCACAGACAATAATGCCCGTTTTCCAAGTACTGCACTCTACAAAAAGTGGATTTTATCAGCACAATTTGGCTTCACACATTACATCACAAAAAGTGAATAAAGGCAATACATCTAAAATATTCTACTAAGTGGTGTCTCAAGCTGCTCACTCTTGCTTTTTCCCTGCCTTTCCCCTGCTCCTTCCCTTACTTTGCGGACTCTAAATTCTGGTTGCAAAGTCTTTGGGAGAGGTGGTTTTTATGTCTTCGTAGAGTAGCTGGCACAATAGATCTGTCTGATCTAAATGAGGCCTTTGAGTGATGCTGCAAGGCTCATGAATAGTGATTATTGCTTCCAACCACTAGAAAACTCAGCAGATTTTTCAGAGAAGTTGACCTACTTAAATTGTATATCCAGGTAATGCTTGCAGCATTTTATTAAATTGCTCTAACAAACAGTCAGAGAGAGAAAGGTGGAGGATACCCAGCTATCCTGCAGGTCAAGATGTGTACCAAGAAATGAGAGCCTGCAATTACAGCACAGGTTTCATACTGAGACACATTACTGAGAGCTTGAAACTATCCTTATGGGAGTTGAGGGATCAAATGTGAAGTACTAACACTCGATCTTGTGCCCAAGACAGCAACTGGTTTGGACTAAAATAGCTGGGAAATTAACTATTCCAAGCATGTCTAGCTTGTCAAACGTTGTTAATATGACCCAGATCTAGCATAAACCCACATAGTTTGACAAGGATTTGGCTTCAGCTCAGTATTTGTCTGACCCTCTGTCATTCATTCCAAGGATTTCAGACTCTCAGTTCACCTTCAAGGCCCCAGAAGGAGCTCTGAGATTTTTGGAAAAATTATATAGTGGTCCAGATGTAGGGTTTTAAAATGCTGATAGACAGCAAACCTACTTATGGTCTTTCAATTTGCTTTTCTATTCCTGAATTATATCAGCAGACACAGAGGAAAAAAAGGATAAACGGCAACCAATAAGAAGTGAGATGCTAAAGAACTCCCTTTTATGAATGAGTAAATTTTTCAGAAAGGTAGAAGTAAAAAACAAGTAAGAAAAAGAATAATCAATCACTTGCCTTCCCTCAAAACATAGAATATAGATTAATCATTCTTGTGCATATGTTATATAACTCCATGGAAGAAAAGAGACAGGTGCCATACTGAAAAATAAACCACTAGAGTGCTTCTCAACAGTGACAATACTCCTACAGAAGAATATTGCTGCTCTGCTGCAACAGACATTAGACAGAGTTCCATAAGCAAAAATAATTGTCTTGATATTTAATGTCAACAATTTACTACCTCCTACAGTGATGTCAGCAAGTACATACCTAATCCAAAACATTTTACATAGGAAAACAAAAAGCCAAGCTCCAAAAAGAAGTATTTAGCGAGATGAAATGTAATGGAAAAAACACAGTGTTAGAAAAGAGCTGCTGTTGAACCAAACAACTATATTTATAATTACAGGATGAAGTGCATGGGCTACATCTATGCTAGCAAATAAAACAGGTGTCTTGGCTTCAGCCCAGCCAGTAACAAAGCACCACACAGCCACTCACTCACTCGTCCTCCCCGGACCCGGTGGGATGCAGAGGAGAAAATATAAAGGCAGGCTCGTGGGTCGAGACAAGGACTGGGAGGGATCGCTCCCCACTTATGGTCACGGGCAAAAGACAGGCTCAACTTGGGGAAGGAACAACATCAATCTAACTTACTACCAACCCAATCCAAACAAGGATATTAGGAAGTAAAACCCAACCTGAGAACACCTTCCCCCCAGCCCCCCCGCCTCCACTCCCGGTTCTCTCCACCTCCTCCTCTCCCCGGCGGCGCAGGGGAACAGGGATGGGGGTTGGGGTCGGTCCGTCATACCTGGTCTCTGCCGCTCCTTCCTCCTCAGGGGGAGGAGGACTCCTCCTCACTCGGCCCCTGCTCCGCCGTGGGGTCCTTCCTGCCGGCTGCAGTTCCTCACAAACTTCCCTGGCGTGGGTCCTTCCCGCAGGCCGCTCTTCAGTCACAGACTGCCCCAGCACGGGCTTTCCCAGAGAGTCACGGCCATCTTCGGGGGGCATCCGACTGCTCCAGTGGGGGCTCCTCCCCGGGCTGCAGGTGGGCATCTGCTTCCCTGCTCCCCCCCATGGGCTGGGGGAACAGCCTGCCATCTCACCACAGGCTGCAGGGACATCCCCTCCTCCAGCACACCTCCTCCCCTCCTTCCTCACTGGCCCTACTGTCTGCAGAGGGGTTCCTCTCACATTCCAATCCCCTACTCACTGCAGGCTTCCCCTCTTAAATCTGCTCTCCCACAGGTGTTACCACTGTCACTGATGGGCTCAGCCTGGGCCAGCTGCGGGTCCGACTTGGAGCCAGGGAAGCTTCTAGCAGCTTCTCACAGGAGCCACCCCTGCAGCCCCCTCCCCCGCTACCAAAAAAACCCACCACACAAACCCAAAACAATAGGGCAGGAAGATGTGTCATGGGGACATGCTTAGTGTTCATATTGAGACGGGGAACCAAAGAAACCTTAGCAGATATAGTAGATACCTGAATGTGGATAATAATTGTTTAATAATTATCTAGCTTACAATGAAGTTAAAGAAGTTTCAATAGAGGTAGACATGGCCCAAGGGGATGAGAAGTGATGTTTAACGCTTACATTGTTGAGGCTGGCTGGGACAGGAGATAATCCCTGATAAGAAGCAGCAGTGGCTCCAAGAACCAGCCAAGACCGACCTTGTGATTTCGACAAATGCCAAGGGACAACTGAGTCTGCGCAGGGACAGAAGGTTAAGAGTTTACCGTGAAGAAGACATACAGCCTTCATCTTCACGACCACCAGACGACCACCATAAGGAGGCACTGCACAAGCGCAGTTGAGAGGAGACTATGGAAATGACTTCCTAAAGCTAATTTTAATATGAAGCGGGAATAGGTAATGCCTATGTATAGGCGTATTGTGAAACTCTATGTATATGTAACACTTGACTGTATAAATTTAAAGTGAACTGCCAAATCAGGCGCGCACGACTTTGGTGGGACTACCCCCCCGTGCTGCCCAGCGCTGAATGAACATACCTACTTTACAATCTCACTGATTGTGGAGTCTGTTTTCCGCACGTCAATATCACTACAATCTCTTCCTCTCCCAAGCCAGAAGGTCTCATCCACTCCACCTGTTGGGAACTTTCCTTGGTCTGTGCTGTTTCCTGAGATGTGCCTCAACACTGCTTGAGTTTGTAGGGCCAAAGATGAGCCAGGGAGTCTGATACTCATTAACAGCACAGATGTCCATGTGCAGATGTTCCTGAGCTGTTAAACTTAATATTGAAGCCAGAATCAAGGCCAGAGTTGGCCACTGATGTCTGCATTGCTATCCAGTAAAAACTGTGGGTGCAAATGTCCTACAAGGGTACAAGTAAAGAGAAGGTCACATGTGAGACCTATCTCACCATATTGCAGAGTATAATGCAGATGTCTACCTTTGTGTTGGTCCTTCAGTGTTCCCTTCATAGTCAAAGAGGAACAGACGTGCTGTGGCCAGGTGGTCAGATGAATAATGGTCTTGATGTAGCCATTTCTCTTTACAGATCATATGGGGCTCTAGACAACTAGCTCAGATATGTATGTGTGCGCCTGAAGGTAGGTGATATGACTCCGACCCCAAGAGATCAAAAATTAAAAAATGAGAAATGGATATTTCTGATAGCTTGTTTCCAAAATATGGAAAAATCACAATTATAGAAAAATGTCTCTTCCGAGATTTTAACCCATAGTAAGTGTTACTCTATATTTCACCAAAGCAAGAAATACACACAATGTTAAGCAAGCTTATTCTAAAATAACCCAGTGTCCCAAAGATATTGAGCCTTCTCCCTACCAAAAAGAGAGCCCTGGCAGGCCATGAACAGTTTGACAGTAAATTTTTCACAAGGTAATAACCATTTCCTAAGTCCTCAGGATAAAAACAAAAAAAAAGAGTATCTGCATGATTGATATGGAGCACAAGTTTATGTGGGTCACACTTCTGTCCATAGAGTGTCTGCAGATAGTTGTAAAGCAAGGTCAGGTTAGGCTTTAGTGGTAACTGGGACTACTGGTAAAAATTACATGGTACTACATGCTCAGCTGCAGATCTGAGTGTATGTTGCTAATAAAATAGGGTAAAAGCAGGCCTACAAGAAATCAGGCCAGATATCTGCAATAATGATTTTGCTTCCCTCACTCCTTTAGTGTCCAATGTTTGATTTTACAGGAGTGGGAATTTTAAAGAGTTTTTGCTCATTAGCAAAAACCTGAGAGATGAAACATGGAAAAATCATTGCTTGTTTCTGAAAATCTTACTTCAGAGATGTAAGTGAAATGCCTCTCTTGTGTATAACAGGGCTTCTGTGTTTCCATAATGTGATAAAATGTCAGACCTATCTTTCTATTTGCAATAATTTGGCTGTATTAAATATGTGGTGATATGTCTGCATTTTTTTGTCTCGTTTTTGTTACAGAAAAATGGAAAACCATAATCAACAGCAAGAGATGGAAAATATTAATGTCAGCAACAGTACAGGAGCTCAGGAGAAGGGGAATTTTCTGCCTTTTAAATATGCAGCTAACATATTAATCACAAGGCTACGTAGCCTTTGGCCAGGATCCAAGGATGGAAGATGTGTTTCTTTAGCCAATAGGGGATTCTCCGCCTCCCCTGGCCATGAATGCTACAAAAAAATGCTGAGAATGGTTCTAAAAGTATTAAAAGCAACATGGCTATAATAGATTTAACATATAAACATGAACACCCATACTGCACACCCAGTCTTAACAGTAAATATTATGGTTTACTTTCAAAAAGTGATTGAAGTATTTAATTATGTGCAGAGGATACTTAAAAACAAAAAATTATTAACTGTTGGGAACGCGGTGATCTATTTTGCACACAGACAATAAAAGATATGGAGAATTTCCACTAACACTATAGCTTTTAGTGGAATTTGAATTTGCTTTGACTGTAAACAGTTTAAACACTGATGCTGAAAGGTCGGGCTCTGGTCTTCTTTTAAAGAAATCTATCAGAATAAATGGAACTGCTTTGGATTTGCCCCAGATTCAGTTAAAGCAGAATCTGGTCCATGAAGTTCATTATGTTCAGTTATACAAGTTAAAATGAAGCTCCAGGAAGATCTCTGCATTTTCTTCTATTTTATTGTAAAATTATATGAGATTGAAAAAAGATACAGCTAGGTTTTCATTAAGGACTACAGATTTTAAGAGAAAGACTGTTCATTTGTATGTTTTAGAATCCCATGTTCAAATCCAATCAATTTTGATTTAACTGTAATTGCTTTTTAGGTTTCATTAAGCAACAAAGCAAAACCAACACTTGTCTAAAAGTTCTCCAGACTTATCCTTCTACTCAGGTCGATATCCATTTTCACCCAGAGACAACAAGGACAGTGGGGGAAAGCCAAACCTGTGTCTCTGCAGCCGTAGAATTTCTCAGCCTTTAGCTTCTGATTAAAATCACCTGGGTCCACTTTTAGGCCTTGTTAGAAGAAGCTGAAGGATGCAAAGCTACTTATTGCCAGCCAGTGACTTCCCTAAGCTCTTCTTTCTCCTTCTGCCCAGGGAGAGTCTCGGACAAGCCCTGGCTTCCTTAGGAGCAGAATTTCTCCTTTTTAGAAAACCAGACACTTATATGATACACTCTTGAATTGTGCAAGGTGATGGAGGGAAGAGGGGAAGACTTTCCTTCTCAGATATGGACACTAGTCTCTCCTTTTCTGCTTATTTGTGATGACTGACACCCAGACCCAGAGAGAGGGATCCTACTGAGCCCTTGGCCAGTTGCTTCAGCTAAGGATAATTGTTCTGCATATCTTGTTAACTGTGGCATCTATCCTAGGAACTGTCTACTGGAGCGTTACAGAAAATTTAGAGTCAAACATTTTAAATGTATTGATCAGATTTGGCTCTAAAGCTCTTTTGAAATGGATCTGGATGGCAATGTGATCTGACACCATCTGGGTTTTTCTCCTGTTTGGACATAAAGTGAGTGGATGCTTTGGCATTGACAAAATAAGAATGTTATCGGAGCAGTCCATGTTGACGCTTCCCCAGTGAAGCTGATGCCAAATCTCTCTGGGTGAAATCTTGGCCCTCTTGACATCAACAGGAACTTTGCCATCAACGTCAAGATGGCACACTTTTTTCTTCTATTTTAAGTTAGCATAAGCTCAAGCCTCATATCTGGAATAATGTCAGAGGACAGAAGCAACGAAGAATGGATCATGATACAGCTTTTTACGTGGTCTTCTGGCACAGATAAGACAGCAAGGAGCACTACTGTCTAAAAACATACAAGTGTAAAACACTTATTTGAAATAAGCTTATTGTACAGTCTTTCTGCCAAGCAGTTCATTGTGTCCACTAGCTTGAAAACAATTGAAAACAACCATAACTAGCTGAAATTTAAATGTTTGAGTTAAAGTCCTTTATAACATCAGGACTGGTAAGCCAACAAAAAAAAAAAAAGAGAGAAGAAAAGAACAAAATGCCCTTACTTGGCACGACTGCTGACAGAGTAATCTCCAAAAAAGATGAAACCAACAACTACTACAGTGTGTTCTACTTCTCCAGTTAAGTTTTCTATCTACTTTGGCTATAGTCATTTAGCACCAAGAAACTTGTGACAGAGCAACAGTGATGACTAATGGATACTATGGCAAGTGGTATACATTTGAACTTTCCAGACATCAGGCAATAATTGCTCACATAGAACTGTGGAAAATATGATAAAAAAGAAAATCTGGAAGGTCCAAAGGTCTTATATTAGAAGAAAAACAACAAAAAACATCAGAAAAATGAAGATTCATGTGGCTTTCATTCTGGTAATAAAGCTGCAGATGTGGACTCTGAATATGTCAACAGCTAATTAGCTACATCATGGCACTGCAAATCATGCGCTGCAAAGTAATGAATGAGAAATCTCTTGCTGTATCATGGGAGTTGTTAAAAGTATATATAGCTTGAGAAGGGAATACCAGATTTGTGTTCCCTAGTGACTCCTATTGTCATTAAGAATGCACCATTATGCAGGAACAAAAGCAAGGAAAAAAGACTTTAAAATCTTCAGAGGAGTATGTTCTTGTAACACCAAATCTTAGGCACATTATTTAATTGAAATCTTTACATACAACACTTCATTTTACACAGCACTTTTCATCCTGGAGGATGCAAAGTGCTTTCCACATGAGGGTTGTAGCTGCAACACGAGCCCAGTAAAAATCTTTGAAAATGTATGAATCTTATCCAAATAAAGCCAGCAAACAGAAGCATAAATTAGAGTGTGAGATCCAAGGTGGTGTTCAAAGGACAAACACCTTGTAACAGCAAAGAGTAAACATCAGTAGGAGACAAATTAAGTATAAGTGAAGCAAGAAGCCCATGTAGAATCTGTAAGCCTAGTGGCTATGAAGGAACAACTAATTAAAAGGAGGAGATTGATGAGAATCAGGATGGTTCACTGCCTCAATTTTAACCACCAGAACAGTGAGTGGTTCCCTGCCTCTCCTCCCTGATAGCCGCGATGAGGTACTCCCAAAGAAGGAGATGACAGAAGAACAAGTGCTGGAATAAACTTAATAGTTAACGTGCCCTACACTAGTAGGTCCTGGTGATTTACCCCTTAGACCCCTTCTACAGATGCTCACGCATGAAGTAGCTGAGCTGCTGACTGTGTCACAAAAGGAGCAGCCACTTTTCCAGAGGACTGGAAAGTAGCAGACATTGCATACATTTTAAAGTTTATTCTAGAAGTCATCCAAGGAACTACAGTTAATGATTTAGATGTGGGAATTTGGTTGAGCTGATCATGAAGGATAGAAGGCCATAAGCCATAGACTTGGCCCACAGTCCCTCACTGGCAATGCAAAAGGCAGCAGCAGATCATGGTTTGCAGCTCTTGTTGACCCCCAAATGGTGTCCCAGCACTGGATAAAAGAGGTATAATATGATGAATAACACAGTGCCAGAGCTTCTATTGCTACTGCCTCACAACATAAGGACAAGGGGGTCAAGGAAAATAACGGGTAAGAAATTCAAATATGCTTCTTTGCACATCTTAGAAAAGACTGCCCAGGGAATTTCCTAAGGCCAGGACTCCTGAGAGGATCCAGCGTACTCGGAGAGCAGGAACAGCCGGAGCCGTCCAAATTAACAGCACTGCAGTATTTGTAAGGTATATTGAGTGTCATCCTTCAGAACTAAAGCTGATGGCTGTTCTTGAGAGACAAGTACAAATGAGACTTATGGAGGCAGACAGTGCCCATTTGCCTGTTTCAAGGATTTAATGCCATCTGCTGAAGGCATCGAATTGTTGCTGTGTCAAATCTAGGGCTAGAGACTGACCAAGGGAGGGCAATGGTCAGATCCACTGCGCTGCTGTGTCTGTGTGCCATAAACACACAGCACAGCCACAGGATGCCACCTGGCAGCATCTGCGCTCCACATCACTCAGGTGATGGGGAGTTCAGGAAAAGATGATGGGTCACCATTTTTCTTGGACAAGCATGTGGCATGGTCTGAAAGACCCACACACAGGGAAGTAGAGTTCAGCTTATCAAACCCAATCAGATGGAGGGCTGCTACAATTTTAGCTGTGTTTTCAAGAAATCCAAGCACATAAAAAGCCAGTTCTAGGCCCATAAATGAAACTGGCTAGAAGTATACATAGGCCCCAAGTCCAAGTGGCCTGGTATGCCCATGTCCATACAGGTACACATTCTTTGCTTCACTAAGCCTCTCTTATCACCATTTCAGTCCTCCCAGTGACAACATCGCCTCTCCCGTGTCAGTCCCAGAACCATGCCCGGGCAAGGTGTGGGAGATTGCAGGCTGGCACAAACCAAAACCATGCCAAGCAGCCTGCTGACAAAGTGTATGGGCAACCACATGTCAGCGCCTGGGGACATGGCCTGGCCTAGGTTTTTTCATGTGTGCAGATGGAGGGGCTGTGACCAGGTACAGAGTTAATCTGATAAACACCATCAATCTTTTTTAGAAACATGCATTCCCAAGGAGCATAGATCAGGGGTCATTTAATCTCAGCCTAAGGTAAGGATCTAAATTAGGATCAAGCCCTTGAAAAGCCTATTTCTCTTCACTCGCATCAAAGAAAATAAGCTAAGGAGTAAACATGTATAACTCAGACACTTCCTATTAAGTGACATGAATCTTACTATGAGGCATCTGAATCTGACTGTATGAATCAAAAGCTTGTAATTTCCAGAATTGGCTCCAATGCTGATCACTATGCATTGCTTCCTCAGTTTACCAACCTGCAGTTGTAGTTAGGAATGATTACATCCTTCTGCAGCATTGAACCAGAATAGAGATTAGTTAGTGCATGTGGCTAACAATAGTTTTGCAGAGAAAAGGAGTTATTAATCAAGTCTGATACTTAAATCAGGTCTCTCTATTGTGCTTTAACTATAGGAAAGCACATCAAGTAACAAAAGGTAGAGAAGCTGCAGGCATGCCATCAGCAACTACCAGTACACGTTTGCTCTACATGCCGTGGCAACCACGTTATTGTGGCTGTCTCCACCCCTAACATGTACCCTTGTTCTAGAGCTTTACATTGTCACCAGTATTGGATTGCCAAGCTTCAGACTCCTGCCTCTAAGTGAAGACATCCACTCTTTTTAACCTGACCTCCCCCATCCAAGTACTTGTTGGCTCTTCCTAATGAACCCATACATCTTTGCTTGGTGACAATTCAAACATGTAACATGTCAGTTCTTTGAATGGGAGGAAAGGAAAGGTCTTTAAAACATTTAGGAGTGATTTCAAAACACTAGGATATCTTTGCTGAGCTAATAAATACCCAGCTAATTTTACAAAAGAACCAGAGGAAAAGGAAATGTACATATGCAGTCAGTGATGTCTCCAATTTTTTACATCTTTGGGTAAAAATGGTATTCTATATTCTTATTATAGTTCCAATTAAGAATTATTCTAAAACATTTTGGGGAAGTGGAAAAATTGAGTAATCTTTGAGAGAAATTTATGGAGTATTTCTGTTTGGGAGGAGGCAGGAAACCATCCTTGTGTGCCTCCTGCCACGTGGGGCCCATAAGCATGAAAAAGGTGATAACAGTTGGGAGGAGTGGCAGAGGCATTGCATTTTTCAAGTCCTCTGAAAGATCTAGTTGCTTGGATTTGGGAGGGCATTTGCTCGTGACTATTCGCAGAATGCTGCCACTTGTCCTGTGAGGATTTGCCTGCCTTTTCAGAAAAGAGACTCAGTCAGAAAGCAGAGGAGAAATGGACCTGTTGTAAACTGAATAAAATTTTTGGAAAGGCTTCACTGGGGAAAGGTGGAAGACAGACAGACAGCTGCTGTTTTAAAGGCCATACAGGAAAAATACTTTGCACTTTAAATCATTTGTAAAAGTCTTTTTAACAGCACTGGCTAAAGAAGTTGAAAAAACAAGATTTGATGCTTTGTTTTGAGCATGGATCAGTTAGGCATAACTTTCCAGGAGCTTCAGCTTGTCCAGAAAAAGGAGAGTCCTAACTATAGTCACCACAATATGGATATGTACTTCCATAGGTTGCTTACATTTCCAGTGAAACTTCTGTGCCAAGAATTTCCTCCTAAGAGACCTCTAATACACTGCATTATTAAAAAGAGATGTTTTCCCCTGCAGGATGATGTGTTAATGTACAGAATCTTCAACAGAATGGAAAACACAAGTCTAACTACCTCTTTTCATATAAGAGCAATCTGATGGCTCGGAAGCAAATGTATTTTTCTGTGTCTTAAAATACTGTAGGACCCTGTAAACCTTACTGATATTTCTGAAGCCATAAAGAATAAAGACAATATTATATTAAATAATTTGCAGACTGAAAATACCTTTTTATTATCAAGTACTTGCAGAGAGAAGGAACCTTAATGGATATATTCTTTTATCAATTCATTATTATTATTATGCTGTTCTTGTTTTTATTGCTGCTACTGCTGTATTGTTATTCCTGTGTCTATTTTAAACCACAGTCAGGAGTGAGATTTCACTGTAATTTGTATAAGTGATCCATAAAATCTACATATTAGATTACTGTTACTGCAATACATTAGAGTTTGCATGAAGGGGGAAGCTTTTCTCAGTGAATGTTTTCTCAAAGGATTATGGAAGAGGTCCCAGGAATAAAGTGTGAGCAAGCCTCCTGCTCCCATGGCACACCTCTGTGGCTGCACAGGGGCCACGTGGGACAGCTTGTCGGGCAACACTTTCTTCTGAAGTTTTTCAGTCATTAAAAAGGCTGTGTTTATTGTAGACTTGTACTAAGGTGGAAAAATAGAAATCTTCTCTGCCTGTCTGAACACACACCAAGATATTAGTACCTGGGATTTCATTGAGTGCAGGGTCTTCACAAGGGCTTATCTCTTTTTTGTACTGGCTGTGAAATCCCCTTTCATAAAGATATGTCTTCCAACATGGGCTGCTGCCATACGCACCTGAGTCCTGCTGTCTCAGTCTAGGCTGGCACCCAGTCAGCGTCTGCTGTGGCTCCTGTTTGAAGGGTGTGTGAGTAGTTAAAAATGCACTGGAGCAGGGGAAAGGGAGGAGTGTGCCTGTCCTTGCTGGCCCCAGTATGGGGTCAAGACACAGCTTAGACAGCTATGTAGAAGGGAATGAGCTCCCAGACACTGCAGAAAACCCTGAAAGACCCTTGCTGACTTGCCAAGGCTGGAGACCAGCCCGCCCTGGAGGTGAATCCCACCTGCATCTGCAGGTGCCCTGCAGGATGTGTCCTGTCATGGCCACGCAAACCTGGGTTCACCTTACTTCAAAGCACAGTGGAGAGCATGTGGTCTTCTCTGAGCACAAACCCAGGCATGATCATAAAAGGAGCTGTTGCTGCTTTCTTGGGTGACCAGGGGCAGAAAGGAAAACAAAAAATGGAGAAATAACAAGAATTGTCCATAGGAGTTTTTTAACGACATGCTCCTCGCACAGCTTCAGCAAATGCACGTTGGAGCTGGGGACACAGACGTGTTTCCTGACAAATGCAGAGAAAATATTTAGGGCACAGCCCAGTGTCCAGCTGGTATATTGGAAATGTTTGACAAACATTTGTCACGTCCTTCTGGTTTCTTTGTGAGGCCTTGGCAATGCTGCCATCATCTGAAATATTGCCTGTGTCCTAAAAAAGCCCTAAAGAATGACAGTCCCTATTCCAGCCATTGTTGAAGAGTTTTCATTTTTCAGTCCCGTGGACACTGTCCCCAGAGCAGACACCAAAAGCTCTCTGTTTGTAGTTACATCCCCATGCTCTTTTCAGGTCCTCAGCTCACCTCTCTGTTCCCTTCTCCTCACCAGGCCTCTTCTAGTATCTTTCCCTCCTGGTTGTCCAGACAGTTTCTGACAGGGAAGAAATACCGGGAGATCCAGTCTGATGAAACTCTGCTGACCTGGAAGCACTCACCTCAACCAGGGACACAGAAAATATTTGGGAAAATACCCGCAAATCCGTTGTTGGCAATCTGGGTCACACTACAGGCATAGCATTCACTCTTCATAAAGATGGTATGTTGGCTCTGATCCTTACCAGACCCAGAGGCAAAGAAACGTGATCAACAATGATGAAACAGAGTTAATTAAACATATCAGCTGAGTGTTGATCAGAGACTTGTCTTCACTTGGGAGCCAGTCACCAGGAGCCAGAACTCCAGGGACCTCTCTCTTACTCTCCCTTTTTCTCCCACATGAAGATAAACAAGTCCATGACATTCAGCAATAAAGTTTTGCTCTGTTTGAAACCTGGCTAGACCAGACATGGGAAATAGTTGCCAGTGACACCTGAATTGCAGTGCATTCTGAGCAAAAACATGATCCAAGAGAGAGCTGACAGTGGACGGAGGGAACAGTGAATCCCAATCCTTGTACTTGCTGGCAGCTGAAAAGGCAGCAGACATCTTCACAGAATAGCTTTCCCCCTCCTGGGTTCACACAGTGCTGTCAGATCCAAAGGGCACAAACGCCGATTGCGCTGCCTGACATGCTTCAGCAGGGAGAAATGCTGCAGTCTGCGTTTGGCAGGGTGATTTGCTGTCAGAGAATTTCATAGCCTCGGGGTGCAATTACCAAAAGCTCTGGCACCTGCCGTGTTCAATCTGTGCTTAGGTACAGTTGATAGGCAGGTACCTGAGGGGTACCCAGAGAGAGGCAGGAGGGCGAGAGTATGTGGCGACCATCCTGCCTCACACAGGGGGAGCAAAGTCAGCACCGGGATGTGGATGTGGTGCAGGGGCTATGGAGCTGGCAGGGGAAGCCATGGTTCAGGTTTGGCCCAGGTGGCTGCTAATCCTCACCAGCTGCATGCAGGGCTGGGAGAGAGGGGCTGAACAATGAACATATGCAAAAAGGCCAGCCTGAAGGTAAAAGAGGAATGGGAGAGCAGAATGGGGGCTGGTGACCTTCCAAGTGAAGGGGTTTTAATCTGGGGCTTCTGCTTTATTCGAAGGGCTTTGATCCTCTGGTGGGAAACAGATAAGGGGACTGCAAGGTTTCCCACAGGTGCTATGCACATGGAGCAAGTTGTCAGTCCATCCAGCCCAGCTGCTGGGCTCAGCAGGCTTGGTCCCTGCTGCCCACCAATGGAGCAAAGAGGCTTTGAAGTGAGAGCTGGAGCTGTGCTTGCCCTAAACTGGGAAGTCACTGGGTTGTAACCACAACATGAGGCTTGTCAAAGTGTCTCTATTATAAGCTGGTCAGATACAGCTGATCCACTAAGGTTCTACCAGCTACCTTAGCCTTTTACAGGTGTAAGGACTCCCAGGAAGACATGAAGACAATGCAGTTTACTTTGCTGTAAAACTACAATGAAACTTGGCTTTCTTTTACACCCTGAAAGGGGACCTCAGGATAAAGGTAATTCCACTCTGTCCTGTGTTCAAGTTCTCAGTTCCACTGCACACAATCCTATGCTCATTTAAAAGTACTCAGCAAATAATGTGTCAAAATGTGTCAGATATTTTTTAATCTGAGAGTCTGGAAAATGTATGCAAAATCAAAACAAAAAAATCATGTAGTTTAATTCACTTGCTTATGAAACCTCAGTAGAATGTTTTTCTCTGCAGTCTATGCAAAGAAAAAACATAGGAACAGCTGATGATCTTTTTTTTTAGACTTCCTTTACTGAAAAAGATCCTGCACTGGTGAGTAATGTTACTAAATAAAGCAGATCTCTACAGTGGCCACATTAACAGATTGCTAAGCATTATGAGGCAAAAGTGTCTGTGCAGAGCTGCAAAGAGCAGAAGATAATGAAAACTTCAGAATCAGATAGAGGTGACCAGTGGGACCATGAGTCAGTAGTCACAGTACATGGAGTCAGAGCCAGCACAATCTGGAGGAACCAAAACAAACACTGCAGTGTTTTTGGAAGGGGGAGGCTGGCAAGCATAGCTTTACCTGGGCAAGACGAAGTGCAGCAGATGGGAAGATCCTGAGGGGGAGAGAAACTCAAAGGTGGGAAATTAATCCTTATGGTCTTTGGCAGTCAACCAGTTGAGAAAACTCAATTGAAACTGTACGACAACAGCAGCAGCTTCCCCCTACACACGCACGCTCTGAAGTCATGCCCCAAGCCAATGCAACAGTATGCAGAGATGCAAGGGACCAGACTCAATGGACCAGTAGCTGCGTGTTGCTCGCAGAACTTCCTGTGAGCTGTGGTGGGCAGCCAGCCCTCTCCTTGGCACTGGAAAGCTTCTTCCTATGAGGAGCTCTGCTCACTGTGATACAATGAGGAAGTCAGAGTCCAAAACTGATAAGAGTCGTGGGAGAGAATTTTGTTTTTTCCAAGACTTAGACCATCCACCCAAGTTGCCAGCAGTTAGGCAGAATGATCCTTGCACAGCTCACTCTGGTTGCTTGCAGGGCAAAGCTGTTGGTTCAGAGGGGCCAGTTTTGTTTTACGGCTTCTGGAAGGGATAGAAGTGGGTGAATGGCTATTTCTACTATTGGCCATTATCTCAGCTGGCATCTTCAGTAAAGATAGGCGGAGATCAACCCTGAAAGCTAACCTCTGTTGAGAATGGGGAGGGGAGCAACAGAACTGGGGGAGCCATGGGAGTTCAGGGATCAGCAAAACATAAATGAGGAGGGAAGGCACCTGAGTCAGATATCCAAAACCAGAGACCTGTGAAGGGAAAATGAGCAGAGCAGTGTCCATTGCACCCTGGCGGGCATCCAAAGCCTCCAAAGAGATAGTCAGCTTTGCCCAGCATGGCTTTTCCCAGAGAAATGGCAATCAATGGTAATGAAAGCAAACAGTCACCAAGATGGACTCCCTGCTCCCCTGCATCCACCTTGCATCAGTTTCCTCCCCTTGCTGTGAATTGAGGGCATGGAACTCAGTCAAAATTACTATGGAGAGCAAATCAAGAAGAGGGTAGAACAAACTGACTGAAGGAAGGAAAGTTATTAACATGCAAATCAGTGTAGATAAGTCGGGGGGCAATGGGAATCTGCGTTTAATTCATTTAACAAAGTGGAGATGTGAGGACCAGATCTGACAAGAATTTTAACAGCGAGATAATGCCTATTGGAGTATTATGTGTGTTTGTGTGCTTCAAAATGGCAACAGGGGACAGTGAAAGAATATATATCTCTGTGGGCTATAACATTTGCTAAAATGACTTTTCTCAACACCTTTGAGTGCCCACTCCTGCACATGCATGCACTCTCCCAGCCCATCCAGCACCCCAGTTCACATAATCAGAAAATTACCCAGCAGATTTTTTAGGAGGAAGGTTTATTGTAACTACTTCCAGTTAAGAGCACTTAAGCTGCATTTATTTGCCAAGTAGTGTTGACTTCCTGATTTTTATGTGAAAGGGTTTTTATTTCAAAGGCAAGCCATAAAAGTAGATTCCCAGTCTCTCTTCTCAGCAGCCCAAGCAATACAGTACTCCAAATCTATCATAGACTGAGGTGGGGATATTTTTTCTGAAAACCTGTTGTTAAAATATTGGCAGCACAAGGCTGCTTTAACATCACTGATTCCAAACAAAAGGAGACACAGACATGAGAAGATTAAAAGACTAAAAACAGAAGCATAGTTTGATTTCCCAGAGAATATAAGATATGCAAGAGTTGCGTTTGTGGAGGATTGGCAGGATGAGGATTTGCCAAACTGGGAGCAGCCGTCATAGCAACCACATCCAGGCAGAGAACTGCTATCAAGTCAGATGTCACCTGGAAGGAAATTTCCCTGCTCAGAGGAACATTGTTATTGAAGGAAAACTTTGAAAGCTGTTGGCTAAGGCACCTTCATAAAACCTGGAAGATGCAGGTGAAGAAGTCCCTACCAGAAGGCAGTGATGCTTCATAGGAAGGGCAATGGTTTGAGACAGAGACCTGGCTCATAGGCCTCGTTCTGCCTTTGGCTTGCACGGGCAGCTCTCAGCAACACTACATGAATGTCTGCTTCATTTTCCCTGTCTCTCAAATGGGGAGAGCCATTCACCACCTTTGCAAAGTCCATTGAGACGTGCCAACAGAAAAATGCTGTATATGCTGACAAAAGCACCAGGAAGGATGCTCAAGCTTCAGTTAATGACTTCTGGTTTTCTAGAAGATGTATACACAGACATATATTCAGAAGGCTCCTTTGCCTTCCTCGTGAGGTGGCTTTTGCACAGTTCCACAGTGCAGCAATGCTAAGAGCTGCTCAGCAGTGACTGCAAAGTAGGTTGCCTTGCTGCACACCCTCTGTTGTATGTTTAATGGCATAGGGCATTTCTAGAGCTTCGGCAGAGCTGCTTTCAGCATGGACTGCCTGGGCTAAGTGAGACAGAAGGAAAGCCATGAGCTGGACACCACTCCCCAGCACCCGTCTGCACCAAACCCACCAGAGTCCTATCCGCTGGAAGGGAGCAGGGCAGGAGCTGGGTGGCTCTGGTGACACACGCAGTAGTGAAGCTTTCCTCATGGCAAGAGAGGCTGGCATTGTGCTCACCAGGTGGGGGACAGCATCCACTGGGCACTTCTGGCTACCCTGGGAACAAAACTAGCCCCAAATCAGCCTGCCTCTCTAGCTCCAGCCATGCAAGATCTCACATTTGTGCATACTGCCCTGGCTATGCTTGTAAGTGGTGTGTAGATCCTGATACTGCTGTGGGTTTTATCAGCCTGTGCTCACTTTCAATTTGCATGCTCTGGTCCTCTTGCAATGCCAAATGAGAAATACATATCCGAATGGTGCTTTGTCCAGGCTAGTTTATCTCACTTCTCAGAGTGCACATGCCCAAGGCCATGTGTCACTGTTCAGAGATGTCTCAGTATTGTTCATTTAGTGCCTTTAATTTAGCATACCTGAGTGTATAAGATATATTCTTATGAGAAATCTGGTTGCTTCCCTTTAAGTTCAGCCCTTTCACATTGTGAACGAAAATGTTGTCATTGTGCTGAACTGTAGGATGCTAAGAATAAGTGGGTACTTTGTCAACAGCAGTAATACTGCAGAAGGCAGTCCAATTTTCTTCTTGGCTCCCTCAGGTTGCTCCTCCATTGCTAAAGCTCCTCAGCGTGTCCCTTCATCATGTTCAGCTATTTTTAGATGCCCCTTCTCCACAGGCAGTTGATCCACAAATCAAAGCAAGCTATGGAGTCTCCCAGTGTTATAGAGATTTTAGGAGGTTTAGTCCTGAACTGAGATCAGACGACAGTTGAGAATTCCTTGACTTTTTTTCATTAGGCATGGCTCACAAGAGGGAGCTCATGCTGTGCCTGTAATCCAAAGCGTTCTTAAGAAACCTCAAATGCTGTCAGGTCCCAGAAAAGAAACATCCTCAGACCTAAGGAATAATAATGTTTTGGGGACCATCATCCTAAAGCCAGCTCTCATATTCTGTGCAAAAAGTGTAGGTTTCTACTGGATTCTGGTTTTAATATTAGTAAAGTCAACAGCTACATCCTTGAAATGTGGCAGCATGTTTAACGTTTGCAGCAATTTTCTGTTTCCCTTGTATTAATTTTCGATACACCAGTGTACTCAGAAGCCAAGAGATACAATGGAATGCTGACAATGTGGAAAGTCATTACGATATCCTTCAGCTACTTGAGATGACATTATTTTCCTACAAAACAAATTGCTTATCACAGACTCCATTACTCAGGAGACAGTAAACAGTTTCCACAATGCATGCCTCTTAAGCACTAAAAGGATCTTCAGGACATTAGTCAGCCTCACTTGATTTTTTGGGGGAGCCTTTTTTATGCAAATAAGCCTAACTTCATGGAATACACTGAGCAACAGAGATGTGTTTCTTTTTCCTTTTTTAACCCATTAAGAAAACATAGGTGGCTGTAGATAATGGTGTGGATTCAGACAACTGAACAGGTGCAAAGCTAGAGGTAAGCAGACTGGAAAAAAATAGTGCTAATATGGAAAATGTTACCTCCTTATTTGGAGGATGACCTCTTCTTGCTGTGTCCTGAAGATCAGCTGGTGCTCAGGACAGTTAGGGTGGCAGTCAGGGTCCGAGCCTATTGCCTTAGCAGCTTAGCTGCTGGCACTGTCCAAGATGTGCAGAAAAGTTCTCAATCACCTCTTTTTATTTGCTTATCTCATATGTGCCAGGGTTCAATGGTCTACAGTCATCAGGTGCCAGGTACTTGGCGTCTCTTGAAGCCTGTGATGTAAAGAAGAAAAAGATCTCTAATTTACCATTGATCCTGAGATCTCTCCTCATCTACAGTGTTGCAGCTGGTTAAAGCATCAGCACAAGGGAGCAACACCTGTGCTACCTAAAACACTGGACAGCTTAAAACCATCTGCCCCAGAAGCTGGGTTGTTAATTGCTGTACATCTTGAGCAATGCATTTAAGGACTGTCAGCGTCTTCACTCTGCATTGCTATGAAAGGAAATAAATGTTCAGATTGACTGAAATGGCTCCAAGCAGCTGAGAACACTTTATAATTGTGCTGAAGGCAGCTCTGAATGGTCCTGCTGTCTTAGCGGCAATGAAAAAGGAACAGCATGCTTTGCTGCTAAGTACATTTACTTCTTGACTGTTGAAATCATTTGTATGAAAGAGGCTCAGGCAGCAATAATTCCTAATTATGAAGGCCAGTGAAATACCATTCACTGAGTACTGCGTTCAGGAGTTTTACTGTGGCTCCCAAAGGAAACTGCCTATGAACGAGACTGCTGAGTCTTTTGTGAAGAACATTTGCCTATTTCAAAAATACACTCCTGAAATGTCCGCATATGGAGAGTATTTATACCAGTGAATACGATGGCTTCCACCAGGAAGATCAGTACCTTGTAGGAGTAGAAGTAGGGGAGGAGGGAAGAAGGGAGAAGTGCAAGGCTTAATAAACATCTAATTAGACCTCAATCTTGCTAATATTGGATACTCTGGAGACAAAACCAGCTCCATTGCCTGGAACAGAAGCTACTGAAAACTGAGCAGCAACCATCTTCTGCTTATGTACATAAGTCTTCTGATGCAGCATTGGGAATTTCAATACCAATTATTTTAATTCAAGTGTGTTATCAATAGTGCTTAAAAACAAGTTTTCAGCTTATCTTATTTGCAGACCCCTATCATTTTTCAGCAGTTTCTATCTAGTCATCTGTTAGGTCTCTCTGATTGCTTGTTTGATAGCTGCAAGTTAAGCATAGCTACACTACAGGCCGCAGGTCACACAAAATCAGCTCCTGAAAAGGTACGCCTCAGTGATCTGACACCATTAGCTAAAATCTCTTTTAGATTCCCCTTGTGAGACAGACTGGCCCAGAAAGCTGCCCTATAATTCACATTCCTTGATGTTGACAGTATACGCAGGCCTAACAACCTACAGACTGAGGAGCTATGAAACTGCTCACCAGTACATGACAAAACCGGAGTCACTCTTTGGAGAGAGGTAAATACCACTTCTACACATTGACAACAAATGCAGATTGCTTAATATTTCATTGAAGTTTAAACATTTAACGTGCTTCCTTTTTGAAATGTCACTGCACATCTGGGCATGGCTGGCTTTATTGTCTACATGCTGCTGCCTTGTAAAAAGTTAAATTCTTCCCTCTTACCACAGACGTGTCTATTGCCTGCGGTGTGACTTCTCCTGGTATTGTTGTCCCCAGGACCTAAAAAAAAAAAAAAAAGGTATTAGCGATGACTACTACTACGTTAATGTTGTTGAATGGTCTGCAAGACAGTGGGATGTAACAACTTTGGAAATGAAACACTTAATTTGTTGCGGTGTACTGTGGCATCTTTCAGTAATGGATTATCCCTATCCCAAAATGAGATACTCTGATCAGTTAGTGAGAAACAGCTAGAAACCTTCCAGAAGTGACAGCTGTGCTCTCCAGCAGCAAGCTGTAGCAAAGGGCTGGGAAGTGTGATGTGGAAAACAGCAGCAGATATCCTGCTCACAACAGGCTTTTGAAAAGAGGCAGGATCAGGCACTTCCTCAGGTGGCTGTAAGGCACACAGGCTTGCTGAACTCAACACACAGGAGCAGAGTGAAACAGTTTTTGTGAAAAGGAGTTCTGATTTTAGGCAGAGAGAGAAGTAGGTGTAGTAATGCACTCAATCTTTTTAATTCCTGTGTGCACCATAATTACCTATTAATCCCAGAAGTGTGGAAAACCAATGATATGTTGACAGCTACTTGAAAACAAATATCTCACACTGCAATTCTTAATATGGCCACTGAGCTCAAGGCAAGAAGTATTTCATCATTTCAAATGTGTTATCCTAATTATAGCTTGTGTTTTAACTGAGATTTCCTTTCTCTATCAAAAGATATTACCATTCAATAAAAGAAAGTCCTTTACTAACCCTTACTCTTGCTGTGAAGTGGATTTACTTTACTTTAGGATAGGACCCAGGGGCCCTACTGATAGACTGGGAAATATTTTTCCTAGGTGCTGTACAAACAGAAAGCTTACTGATACTTTTGGAGGTATAGCATGGAGGAGAATAACCCAAATTCTTCATATGGAGAGTTACTGAGCCACAGTGAGTCATAGGTGTGGAGCATCTGCTGCCACCCTGTAGTGGGGTCCTCAGTAAACCCCCCAGTGTATGGCTATGTTTCTACTTTTTGTTCTTTGTCTTTCTATTTGGCAGTAGAAAAAGTCTCTTCGGACTCACCCAGCCTTGTAATATCATCTAAGAACTGCAGCCTTACATCATATAACAGATTTTACTTTACATCCTTTGAAATGTTCATTATGTTAGTGAATCCACTTTTCATTTTCTTCCTCTGGAACAGGCAAGATAAGGATGCACAGCTGGATTGCTTTGCAAAAAAGGTGCTTTATTATCCAAACCTGGCAGCTTGTTTGTCTGCAAAATCATCCCAAAACATTTTTTTTTTCAGTTTCTGATCTTTGAAGATAAAACTCCTAAATAAATACTAACTGCCCAAATTATGTGCCACATAGATTTTCGCATTTGTAGGATCTTGTTTTAGTTAATTCTCAGATGACAAGGAACATCCAGATAAGTACAAAACCAAGAAAGATGTAGGGATTTTTTTGCTTATAAAATGTGTGCATGTGTGCATATTTTTTCCATAGGAAAAAAAGATGGACAGTTTACCAGAACATAATACAAAGTCATATATAGAATAGTTATGGCATTTTGCCCATTGAATCTGTGCCTGAGCTAAGCCAGTGGACTATTTGCCATTGGCTCCTATAGTTTTTGGATCAGAGTCATGGAGTTTGATCCAAGCCCACTGAAATGACTGGAATCCTTAAGAGAAAAAGTATTCGCATGAACTGCTTGTTTTCCCTTTAACATCTACCATGCTTTCAAAAGCCCAAGGTTTTAAAAAGCAGTTAGATCTGGCAGAGATTCAGGGAACAGGATAAAATTATTGGGCTGAGGAGCAGAAGAATTTGTAGAAAACAACCCAATCAGTAGCCCTGTGTAGAAAGCTGCCATCCATTACTTGATGAAACACTCAGTTCTTTGGTGTGAGCTGGAGCAAAAGGGCTTTGCAGCATGACTCTGTCCATACAGCCCAACAACCTTTATTTATTAAGTGTACTTAGATACTGATTTTGCTGTCTGGTGTGAAGAGGGTCAAAGTTACCTATAACTCCTGGAGAATGAAAACATTCATGTATGCAGAGCAGGGCTGCATGCAGTTTTCAAAAGCATATGGAGCACATGGAACACCTTGGCCGCTGTGCTGTTGTCTTTATCCTCTGGTCCTGGAGCTGAGGCTTGGTGCAGGGGTCTCACACACCAGGACTGCTGCAGGAGCTGTACACAAACATTTTGCTCTGCCCCAGGTGGGACTGCCTCTGAGGGGGACAAGCAAGATGGGAGCACTCTTTTGTCTTTAATGTGTTCTCTTGGGAACTCAAGCAGTGGCATCCATGCATGTCCTATAAGAAAAACAGCTGGAAAGTTACCTGAGTAGTTACAGACTCACATGCCCACTCTTGGGGCTGCTCAGTCTTGCTGCAGACAGGAGCTAACAGCTGCTTTCCATGGTGACAGCAAACTTTCCTCCCATCCCCATGGACAGTTAGCAGCATTCTGCCTGCTAACATAGACTTGCATTTGGCTTAGACTTGAGGTGATAGGTGGCTTTTCTGTGCTCTAGCATTGCTTTACCATTTTCACTCTGAGAAGCTAAATGATCTATAACCACTGGCATGACAATCATGCTTGAGGTGTGTTTGGAGACAATCATACTTCTAGTGATGCTCAGTATGGTCCACAGTGCCTGCTGAGGAGATACTTGAAGGCCACAAGATATCCCTGTGTGATGGAGGATGCTTAAAGCAGAGTAACATATAGTTCATTTGCTCTTAGGCAGCCAGGAAAGCAGGCAACAATGTGCTGGGCCCTGACAATGTAGATAGGTATAATGAAGTTGTGCCTTATGTTCCTTTCAGATTATCATTTTCCCTGTGATGGCTTAATTTAATATGCTCAGCATAATGTAGAATATCCCTAAGTTACTGATATTCTTAGCAGATACTTTTAGCACACTAAAAGGTCATAAAATTGTCCATGAAAGCAGTCAGAGTCTGTCTTTACTCAGCTAAAATATCCATATAAATTTCAATGAATATTCTGTTTCCTGGTGAGGAACATGAAAAAAGGCCACCTATTTTTATTTAACCTAATAACCATCCTTCCTGCCACTAAGACAATTGAACTTGAAACTGTTTCAAAATTCTCCTCATTTTCTCTGATCCATCATTATTTGAATAATAATAATAAAAACACTTAATACTTACTTGAAAGCATATATTTAAAATCCTGTCTGCTTAAGGGATTACACTAAAATGTCACTTCTAAAAAAAGACATATCTAATTTCACCATTGTCTCTCTGAAAGGTTAAGTATATAGAGTAGAATTAATGCTTATGTTGATGTACAGATTATCTGTCTTGTCATTCAGTTTGATATTTTTCATAGACTATTTCAAACTCTAGAATGACAGATAAATTGCAGTTGCAACTGATTTCTGAATTTTCTGTCAAGAAAAAGGAAATAGAGGGGTTAAACTGCCTCAGGAGTTAATCTAACTCTCATTTCAAAATATTTTTAAAGTGGAGTTTTTTTTCCGTAGACATGTATTTGTATTTTGGGGAGGGAGCAAACTTTACAGCATATAGTGAAAATTTGAGTCATTTGTTAACATGTAAGTCTTGAAAAGTAATGGCTTTTTTTTTTTTTTTTTACAGAAAGAGAATAACTTCCTCTCAAACTCCAGACAGGGCCTTCACATGTCTCATATATATGCAGAAAAGCTTCTCCCTCCTTGAATGGCAGAATTTGCCTTTTCCCTTTCAGTAAATACTGTGTTAGTGCTCAGGACGAGAATCTTGGCACTGCACACTATGCCACATAGGCAAAGAAAGTCCCCAGCTCTCTGGGGTTTGTGTAGGAGAATTTCCTACTCAAAATGTGCTCTCCTGAAGTCATTCCTGAAGACCAAACTTACAATAAATAAAGTATTGCATCAAGTGCTTCCACCTCCAACTGCCTCAAACATATATGAAGTAAATTTCCAACTTCCAGTGGTCAATATTCTTCCTACCCTTCATATTTCTAGATTTTTTGATGACTTTTTTCTGTATTTAGCAATGCAAACTAAAAGTCAAGCACACAAAGGCAACAGGATCCCAATACCTTATTTCCACTGGTAGCCCCTTATGACCTCATTTCACTGACTGGGAGCAGTCAGCATGCATTTATTAAAAACAAACTGTGCCTGACCTACCCAGTGGCCTTCCACAGTAAAGTGACTGCATTTGTAATTGAGAGAAGAGCAGCGGTTGTCATTTGCATGGATTTTAGCAAGGCTTTTGACACAGACTCCCACAGTTTTTTGTACCCAGGTTGGGACTTTACCATCTGGATAGATAGGCAACCAGATGGGTAAAAGCCTGGTTGGATGACAACGATCAGAGGTCATGGCTCCTGGCTGGACCCTACCTGGATGCCTGTAGTGTGTGGGGTACCGCAGGTGTATCCTGGAACCTGTCCTGTTCAGTGACCTGGAAAAGCTGGAGGAGTGTGCTCTCAAGTTTGCAGATGACACCAAGTTGGGGGGACCAGTCAATATACTGAAGAGTAGGGCTGCCATTCAGAGGGACTGAGACAGGCTGGAGGAACAGGACAACAGGAACCTTACAACATTCAATAAGGACAAATGCCAAGTCCTGCACCTGTGAAGGAAGAAGCCCCTGCAGTGACACAGGCCAGGGGCTGCCTGGCCAGGGAGCAGCTCTGTGGAAAGGACCTGGGGACTGGAGTGCTCATCCTGTGCAGGGAAGACAGGGGTCAGGGCTGCCGGAAGCAAAGCACCACACAGCCACTCACTCACTCGTCCTCCCCGGACCCGGTGGGATGCAGAGGAGAAAATATAAAGGCAGGCTCACGGGTCGAGACAAGGACTGGGAGGGATCGCTCCCCACTTATGGTCACAGGCAAAAGACAGGCTCAACTTGGGGAAGAAACAACATCAATCTAACTTACTACCAACCCAATCCAAACAAGGATATTAGGAAGTAAAACCCAACCTGAGAACACCTTCCCCCCAGCCCCCCCGCCTCCACTCCCGGTTCTCTCCACCTCCTCCTCTCCCCGGCAGCGCAGGGGAACAGGGATGGGGGTTGGGGTCGGTCCGTCATACCTGGTCTCTGCCGCTCCTTCCTCCTCAGGGGGAGGAGGACTCCTCCTCACTCGGCCCCTGCTCCGCCGTGGGGTCCTTCCTGCCGGCTGCAGTTCCTCACAAACTTCCCTGGCGTGGGTCCTTCCCGCAGGCCGCTCTTCAGTCACAGACTGCCCCAGCACGGGCTTTCCCAGAGAGTCACGGCCATCTTCGGGGGGCATCCGACTGCTCCAGTGGGGGCTCCTCCCCGGGCTGCAGGTGGGCATCTGCTTCCCTGCTCCCCCCCATGGGCTGGGGGAACAGCCTGCCATCTCACCACAGGCTGCAGGGACATCCCCTCCTCCAGCACACCTCCTCCCCTCCTTCCTCACTGGCCCTACTGTCTGCAGAGGGGTTCCTCTCACATTCCAATCCCCTACTCACTGCAGGCTTCCCCTCTTAAATCTGCTCTCCCACAGGTGTTACCACTGTCACTGATGGGCTCAGCCTGGGCCAGCTGCGGGTCCGACTTGGAGCCAGGGAAGCTTCTAGCAGCTTCTCACAGGAGCCACCCCTGCAGCCCCCTCCCCCGCTACCAAAAAAACCCACCACACAAACCCAAAACAGGGATTTATTCAGCCTGGTGAAAAGATGGCTTGGGGTAGGGGAATGATAACCCGGCAGCAGCCACCCACTTCCTATGTGGAGGTGACAGAAGATAAGAGATGAGCTCTTCTCAGTGATTCTTGGTGGGAGGATGAGACAGTGGTCATTAGTTGAAACAAGAGATCAGTTATAAGGAAAACTGTTTCCCCAAGAGGACAGTGAGGCAGTGGCACAGGCTGCCCAGAGATGTTGTGCATCTCCATCCTGGGAGGTTTTCAGGACCAGATGAAGTAAACCCCTGAGCACCGTGTTGTGGCCTCGTGACTGACCCTGCCTTGGGCAGGAGGCTGGACTACAGACCTCCAGAGGTCCCTTCCCACCTGAATTATCCTGTGGTCCTAAGATAGCTTCTGATAATGAACAGTAGTCTGTGACCACATGTTTTGTTTCTATATAGCACCTGTATAGTTAGGAGTGATGGGTGAAACTTACTGCTCCCAAAGTTATTTGTTGGAAGCAGACTGTGACCTCTGACATCTGTGTTGACAGTGAGCTCCAGAACACAGGGTAGTCTGGAACTTAGGAAGTGTCTAATCACCCAAAGAGTGAGATTTCAGAATAAATTTCCCAATGTAGTTGTCAGGGGAAAGCTGCTTAAATAGTTTAAAAATACAGCTTGATAAATTTATGAACAGGATTATGTGATACGATTGCCAGCAATGGCAAGGACAGAATTCAGCAACCTTAGAGCCTGTGCAAGCTTACGGCTTTCATTTTGACAAATGCAAGGCCAAGCTCCTCATCTTGAAGAATAAATAAATGGAAAATTAAACATAGTAAATATTGTAAATATTTCATTGACATTTCATACTGTGAAATTGAAAGCAATCTTTTGCCCAGTTCGAAGTTATTAGAGTTTGTAGCTGTGAGGCTTGGTAACCATGATAATAAATGGTATTTGTATTCTAGTGCAAAATGGATATCAGAATCAAAATGCACAAATATGGACAAACCTAGTTAAGCTGTGATTGGTTTATTCATATCACAGCAGATGAAGGCTATACGATAAACAGCTATAAAGCAGGTGCAGCATATATCATTGTCTTGATTATTAAAAATTGGCATTTTATTCAATCCTAAATTGAAAAAAGGAGATTGTATACAAATTCAGAGAAAGTCAGTCATGCTATAATTGTATTGCATTGTAACGAAACCCTAATTTTCTTCATGAAGTAACTGCATAGTTCCAGTTTGTCATGATAAATCAAGCCCAAACCTGAGCACAGGAAGATCTAAAAAAAGTCAAAATGTTCTCCATGATGCATGGTCCAGGATATAATCTAGAGAGGGCCAAATTTAGAATAACACTTATATTTTTATAGCCAAGTCACTGAAACTTTGTATAGCAACCTGCAGTTTCAGTGGAAGGAAAGGCACGTTTCCGCAGTAGCATACTGTACAAAGGCAGCATTTTTCTGTTGAGATCCTGCCAAAAAATCTTACCAGAGCCAGGGGAACCACAGCCAAAGTTGTGTTTATATATCCTTTGGTTTCAATAAAGCAGCAATCCACACCCTAACAGGCATATTCGGACTTACTGTGAAGGTATATGGAACACCACTGACATTCTGCAGCAGATTTGGGTATGGTCATGAGTGCTCACGAGAAAGGGACAAGCCCTGAAACCCTGAAGCGGCAGGGAAGAGCTCCATGTCCCACTGCTGCTGGTGCCAGTGGAAAAGCATGCAGGGAGGCAAGCCCCCACAGCACAGTTGGTGTGCTTCTCAGCAGAAGTGCAGTCGGATGTGATAGGGTATTATGGGCTAATCTGGGAGGGGTAAAGTACAATTTTGTTTTCACTGCACAGCACCACAAAGCAAGTAAATAGTGCTTAGCCTATAATGAAACTCGATAAAATTCAGTTCAGCGATATCAGGACTGATCACTGTAAGCTAACATTGCTATTTCCACATACCTCCAAAAAGCTGCCCAGCATAATGTACAAAGCAACTGCACGTTTTCAGAGTTGCAACAACTACAAGTGTTATTAACCAGCAGAACTGCAACTAGAACATAAAAGGTAACTTAGAAATACACAACAGAAATATTGTATTGGAAAACAAGCAGAAAAACAAATTTGAAAGGGAGTAACATCATTTAATATCATGATTGAAACTACCCTACAAGTTCCCATGCTCTAAGTTCACATTGTTTTTCTTAAAGAAAATAAAAGATTGTTTTTGAGTTTTGTGTGTACAGTGCCAGTGTCTTGTGCAGGGAATACTGCCTGGTAGATACTTGATCAGTAGTGATGCAATTAAGAAAGTAAGGGCTTGTTTCAATCACCTAAACAGGGATATGCAATACTGTGTGAAATGCTGAGTCCACAGCAGCAGCCAGGACAAAATGGGGAAGGTCTCACAGAAGTCCTGCAGGACACCTGACAGCTTTAGGGAAAAATGTGGGATATGCCAGAAAGCCTCCAGTGGCAATAGATGTCTATCCTCAGGCAGTGTAACTGAACCCTAAATGTATGTGTTTTACAGGGGAAAAGGATACAGCATGGTTATAAAAGTCATGATTATTTCTGAGTTGTTTTCCAATGGGGATCTGGAAAGGAACTTTTTCATCTATTGACATGACCATGCATTGCAAGTATTGATCAAGGAAAAATTTATTTACAGAGATTTTGCAAACACAAACATAAAATAGCACATATTATATATATTTTTTTTACAAAAATGAATATTGAAATAATAAACATGGTACAGCACAATACGACATCAATGAGCTAAACGTAACAGCAACAGAAATCTACGTCTGGAAGAAGTTTCCTGTTAGTTGTACATAACCAACAGAACTCTACAGTACCGTGAGTGGAATTTCCAATGGACAGAAAAATGTCCATTTACTGCACTTCATAAAAGTACTATAGGGAAAGGCTACATATGCCAAGTAATTATGTTGCATTTTTTTAATAATGCTGAAAACACAGAGGCTTAATAAAAGTTATATAGGGCTGAATAAGCAGTGGCTAAATGTTTGGGGAAGAAAAATGTGTAGAGAATATACAAAATACTGATAAAGTGGCTTATTGGTCCTTTTATTAAGTTTAATGTATAGATTAAAAAGTGTTGCAACACTGAATTTTAAACCACCAGAGAGAAGTAAAAAAAAAAAAAAAAGAAAAAAAAGGGAAAGAAAGAAGAATCGCACCAAAAAAAGTTTCCTCTCTACCCATCTTGTGCCATGGTCAACATCTGTGCGTGCGTGTGTGCTTTTAGGAGCCATGCCAAGGGGCTGCCGGGCGCTACCCCAGTCGCCGGCACTGCCATCCCCTCACCAACCTCTCAATTAATTGCTGCACGCAGAATTTCACCATTTGCCAAAGCGGAGTTTTCCTTGCTTATATTTTTGCGGAGCCGACCACGAGCGGGCTCGGGTGAGAAAGCCCGTCCCTCTCCAGCCCGGCCGGGTGGCTTTGCGCTGCTGTTCACCTCCCTGCCCTCCCTGGGGCCACCTGCTGTCCCACCCCAAGCCCACTCCAGAGAGAAAGCACTTAAAAATGTCTTGTTCGTCGTCGTTTTCCAGAAGACATCGGCAAGCCCCTCGGGCGTCTGGCAGCGCCCGCGCACCGGGGCCAGCTCAGTAGGGGTACTGCTTCTGCTTCTTGCCCGAGAAGCAGGCCAGCCAGGTGCACACCAGCATGGCCGCCGCCGCACCCCCACCCGTGCAGTAGTAGGCCCAGCCGATGTGGCAGGTCCCTGCAAGGGAAACAAAGCGACGCGGCACAGCGTTAGCCGGGGGAGGAAGCGCTGCCGCAACCCTCCTTTCTGCCCACCCAGGAAAAAGCACTTTTCTAGTTTTCTGCCCGCTTGTATGTCCACCTCAGACAGGGAACACAGGGCGTAATTCAAGCAATTAGAGAAGCCAAGCTGTTTAAATGGCTCCCCTTCATTTTCCATACGGGTTCAGCAGTCAGGCCTCTGAGCTCGCTAGCTTGGCCAGCTGCTGTTTGACACACGGGGGAAACACCACGTGGGAGCCGAAGCTGAGGCTGCCGGCACCGCGAGCGCGCCAGCCACAAGGCAGCCGTCCCCCTGCCCGCCCAGCCCAGGGAGCGCCCGCGGCACCGCTCTCCGCAGCGGCTGCAGTCGGAAGAGGGCTTTTCCCACCCTTCTCTTTCTTCTCCTCCTCCAGCCAGCATTTGAGGATATTTTGGTTATTTTTGACTGAGATTTTGAGGGTTTGCAGGTAACTTGGGCCAGGGCCTGCTCCCTTCAGAAAGAGCTGAGTGGGTCTAGCTCAGCCATCGCAGTGACAGGGCTCGAAACTGAACCCAGCTGCAAGCTGCTGGGTGACAATAACCCAGGACATGGCTGTGGGGAACCTGTTCATGTCCCCCTCGCACAGGCACCAATCCTGACCATCTGTGAAGGAACGTGGTGTCAGGGGACTACCTGCATGGGGGCTGCTGTAGGAATGGAGTCCAGAAATACAAAAATAGAGAAATTTCCCTGTCATCACCCAAGGCCACAACTCATTGCTGAAAACTTCACTGATCTTTTGTTTAATGTGTTTAGCAGTGTCACAATATGGCCTTGAATATATTTAATGGCCTCAGTATCTTTATACAGCCAAACTTATCACCAGCGAATGGTGCTGGGGAATCCCACGGTGGACCATAAAGTGATTCCTCCCCTTCCAGGCACCACTGTGCCTGCAGTAGAAGAGGAAATCAGGAAAACAGCAGCTGCAACAGGGAGGAAGCCTCCTCAGAGATCTCCGAAAAGCGAGGAGACGGCTGCTATTACTCCTCAGGACAACATCTTGGTCATTTTGATCTTGAGTGCTTGGGACTCATTACAACTGAGGTTCTCCCTGTGTTGCCATCTTGGGTGATATCGCCCTGCTTTGAGCAGTGAGTGCTCTCAGTAAGGCACAAACAGGAATACAACACTTCCTTCCCACCCTCTGGAAAAAGCAGCAGAAACCATTCTTCCCTCCAGAGAGCAGAAGGTAACAGAGTTTCCATCTAGAAAGACAGAGCTGAAACAGGTGGCATGTCCATACTCTGTCCCAATGGCATCCTACAGGGCAAGGCTTGAGGTTCAGGCAATTATCAACTTGGCTAATCCTGCCTTAGGCACGAGACACACAAGACGTCTGTCTGTATATCTCAACATGTCCAAAACATTAGCATGCCTCAAGGCAGACAGCATGTCCATTGACTGTCTGCAGGATATTGTCAGGCCAGCTTTGTAAGGAGATGTTAGTAGGAGGCAACACTTATGGTCTTGACCACTCTGAAGATCTTAGGTTGACACCACAGCGGTGTCCTGGTTTCAGCTGGGATAGAGTTAACTGTCTTCCTAGCAGCTGGTACAGTGCTATGTTTTGAGTTCAGTATGCAAAGAACCTCGATAACACTGATGTTTTCAGTTGTTGCTAAGTAATGTTTAGACTGAAGTCAAGGATTTTTCAGCTTCTCATGCCCAGCCAGCGAGAAAGCTGGAGGGGCAAAAGAAGCTGGCACAGGACACAGCCAGGGCACCTGACCCAAACTGACCAACGGTGTATTCCATACCATGGGACGTCCCATCTAGTATAGGAACTGGGGGGTGGGGGCGGGGGGGTATCGCCACTCGGGGACTAACTGGGCGTTGATCAGCAGGCAGTGAGCAACTGCACTGCGCATCATTTGTACATTCCAATCCTTTTATTACTACTGTTGTCATTTTATTAGTGTTATCAATATCACTATTAGTTTCTTCTTTTCTGTTCTATTAAACCGTTCTTATCTCAACCCATGAGTTTTACTTCTTTTTCCTGATTTTCTCCCCCATCCCACTGGATGGGGGGGGAGTGAGTGAGCAGCTGCGTGGTGCTTAGTTGCTGGCTGGGGTTAAACCACGACAAGCGGGAAGCATAGTACTTGTTTCATTTTGAATTCATAACCCACAAAACTTTTTATTTAAAGAAGTGTCCAGAGAAACAAAGATCCTGATGTGACCAGAGGAACTGAGGAGCTGTGGCCTTGGCTTGAGCTCATGAGCCTCTCTGCTTAATGTGCTGGAGCAGATGGAGAGATTTACTTGGTTTTGTAATCTGGTTATGCTCTGTAGATTAACACCATTCTTGGCTTCCTTGCAGAAGACCACACAGAGAGTCTGACTTCCTAAAGAGAAGACCATCAGAAACCATGGAGAGCCTCCAAGTGCCTGGCAATGTCACTGATGCTGATCCTTGCCCAATTGCACAACAGTCCCTGGAAAGACTTGTCTCTGGACCATCTATTGCTTTGCCACTGCCTACAGTTTCCACTGGGAATTTCAAAGCCAGACCTAAGCATAAACCATATGTCTAAATCCATTGGATTGCTTTGAAAATGATCACGTTTATACCAGGGTGGGGCGTGCTAAAGCATTTCTTGTGATAAGACAGACTCCATCTGATAGGTCTTTTTAAATTGCTAAGTATTCCTAAAAATACTAGGGAATTGTAGTTGCAGCTTGAAAAAGTAAAACTTTCTCATCATGATGCTTCCAGGTAGAGAAAATAAATGTTAAAATGCTACTTTAAAAAGAGTTTAAAGAATCACCTGGCAGCACTGCCCAAAGGTGTGACCTAAGTGGGACAGAATGAAGTAAATATGAACTTCTGCATGGTGTGATTTCAACTTTTGTGCCCTGATAGTGGGAGAGGGGGACTGTGTACGCAATACATATTAAGAAGAAAGAGCTGTTAAATCAGTGTCAGAGATGTGCTCAACAGATACAACATGCACATTCAGCCTTGGCTAAAGAGAATAATGTTTGTTTATTTCTCCATACCATGCTCCATTTACCCTAAGGACCACTGCCCTACTTAATGCTCTGAGGCATGACAGGCAGCCTCTTGATCTAACAAATGCAATGTAGTTCACAAGTCTGTGTTGGGTCAAGATGAAAAAATGAAAGAAAGGGAGAGTGCAGGTGAACGGATGAAAGAGCCGGGAGCCTGACCTTAGAGCAATAATAACACAGCAATAAACCTGGCCATTATTTCCAGCCTGTGCCAGGAGCAATGGGAGGCCTCAGATAAAATAGCTTGATCTGTACTTGGATGATGCTGAGCAGAACAGCATTTCAAGCTACTGTGCTGAAGAAGAGCCTGTAGCGGGGAAGGTGTCTGAGGGTATAGGACTTGGCTATACTTTTCATTGTAAGTATAGGTAAGTCCTAGGTCCATAGCTAAGTATAGCTATAAGGCCAGAGATAATCCATCTCAAAGGTACCTGTTGCAATGAATGATTGCCTACCCTGCATAGCCACGTGTCACAATGAAACAATGCTACCCCTTTTATAATTGTGTATTGCATAACGAGAGAAAATATTTTGGAGTTTATGTTTCTGCTCTGGTGTTCTCATTTTACTACAAGTATGACCTATTTTAATCCACTGCACCCTAAAGAAAGATTATTGGTTGTCAATAATTGGGTAATTTAGTTGCACTTTAAATTGTAAAATGACTTCTGCTTTGCTTTGATATTAAACATTCATTTTAAAAAGAACAGGAAACTTCATAAAAAGCAGGGTTAATGAGTAATTAAATGTAACATCAAATGAAACAAAATACACTCATAGAAATGTTATATGTTAGAGAAGATAGACTTTGCTTTCTAGCTTTATATTTTTATATTATAATAATACATACCATAGAAGGACCCTTTGTCATGTTCAAATTTTATTGCACTGACATCAGTGGGACTAGTCATGTATTCAGAGATAAGCAAACAGTTAAGATCTTTGCAGAACTGGGGCTTAAATTCAACCATCAAGTAGAGCAGTTTGGCTTCATGGAGCCCATCATATTAAAGATTACAAATGCTGCATTACAGTTTCCCATTTTTTTAATGTCAAAACTCTAAAATGAAGAGCAAGACCACCTAATTACTTGATAGTATTAAAACAACTATTGAAACCATGTCAATTTTCACACACACGAAGACAGAGAAGCTGTTGTTTTCCTTAAGGCTGCATAGGAATACATATATACAGGTAGAAGTGTGCCAGTCTATTGAGGGCATGGAGGTGCATGTAAGAATGTGTACACGTTCTTGCTCGTAAGATGGGCTGGATCTGGTTTCATGCCAAAGTAAATTCCCCAGCAGCTGAAGTACCCTTCTAGCTGATAGAGATGACATGCATCACAGCAGTTTCCTTCTCTGCACAGAAATGGTGTTGCATTTAACAAATAAGTCTTCACCTGACAGGTCAGTATGGAGGGAGAAGCTGTAGCTTCAGCGTTTGGTTAGTTCTGGATCCTTGGATTGGTTGGTTTGGGTTCTTTTGGTAAAGGAGAGCATAAATAATTGGAGCTCTTGGTTGCTCAGTGAAGCAGGGCTGTCCCAAGTCAGCTCACGTAAATTTGTAGCCAGATATTAAGAACTTCGTTTTCACATTTGTTTTACTGGGATTGGCAACAAGAGAGTGTCAGGATGAACCCTGGAATCATAGAATAACAGACCTTGCAGCTGTAGGGATGGATGGCCATTTTCCAAGCAAATAAAAGAAGGAAAGAGTGGAAACATTACACTCCTCTCTTTTGTAAAATGATTGAAAGGAATTGCAGTTCCTGAAGATAAAGGACAAAAGCAAGGTGAGTGAGGACACTATCAAAAGAAGATTCAGCAGAAAAAAGTCTCATAGAACATAAGACAATATTTGCTAAATCAAAAGAAATCAAAGAATGTGGAAGGGTAGTTTTGCAGTGATGGATGGGCTTATTAAAAAACACTTCCCTGCCTTTTCCTGATTTCTAACATGATCTTCGAGGCCATGATACGTGTCCCCTAGCTCCCCCCTCCTCTTCAATATACAAAGCAATCAAAGATTAAGACAAATTTGGGAGTGAGAGAAATTTGGCAACAGAAAATCTGCAGATAATTGATCTACCATGGAGCTGTGCCAGGATCCAGTTGCCAAAACAGAATTTTACCAGAATTTCTACTCATGATGTCTTATAAATAGTTATCATGTATAGTTATCAAGGTCCTGGAAATAACATATGATTTTCATCTAAAATAACCAATAATTGACACTTATGAAAAAATACCCAGAACACGAAAGTGTCTTGGATGCAAACCTGTTGATTGCAAGTTTTAGCATCTTAAATATTTGTACCTTCTCTGCCGTTAATGTTAAGACTACCCTGGGCTTGCAGCCTGGAGTATTTGGCAAACACTAATCATTTAACCTTAAGTACAGCCTATTTTCCAAGATGAAGGAAAAAAGGTTTCAGAATTAGCCAGGCTGAAGAATACAAATAATATACCTTCAAAAATAAAAACTACAATTCCAACTTGAAAAAAGATGTGCAGGAACTCTAATTAACAGCTTCACATGAGAGTGCAGTACTACAGGGAATGTGAATTCATGTAATCAATCAGGGTGTTGGAAAATAATCAGAGAAAAAAGTAAGGAGTGTGATCTTAAGGAATATACAGGGATTTGGAGATATGAAAGCCACAAATGAATGTAAAAGATAATCAGCTAATTAATAAGAAGGCACGATTATTTTGAAACAAAGCCAAGATAAATTAAACAGCTGAAGATTTTTTTCTTGACACAGTTACAATGAAAAACCGTCATGTGAAATCAGCTACAAAAGCAGGAAAAGAAGTTAAAACTTGGAGTGCATCCAGAAAGGATTAAAGTAGTTATGTGAAACAACGAAAGAAGCTATATAAGGTAAAACTGCAGCCAAACAAATAGCTTGATAAAAAATAATAAATTTAGTGAAGCTGGTTTCTTTGTCTGTTGCATGGATATGACTTTCTAAATGGATTTATCTTTTTTATAAATATATGATTTCTTATGCATGCACAGATCAAGCTATTTTGGTTACTTATAATTGGTCAAAGAAATAGTATGGATATTTTGGTTTGTAATTAAATGCATAAAAGCCCTTAAATGTAAAAAGAAGTACCAACTTGAAATTCTTCAGTTCTGCTGTATGCAGACACTCACTCATATGAGCAAATCCTCCTTTCTTTAGAGGATCACATAATTTTGTTTAATCAAACCTCAAGTTTGCTGTAGGTGTGCATTTATCATGGAGCAATGAAGGAGAAACCAATACTTTGTGTCGACTACAATGCTCAAATTCCCAAGAGCAAATAGCTTATGTCCTGCTAATGAGGAGCTCTCAAGCCTCCTGGAAGAAGCCAGCAGAAAGCTCACATATTACAGGAAGTGAAATTAATTTCACCTCTCTTTGGACAGCCACAGTGCAGAGATTCACACTGGGCTAGTCCCCCAGTCTCCCTCTGGAGACAACAAGGAGAAAAAGTCACCTATAGAAGTGTACTGCATTTCATCTTAAGGTAGACATTTAAAGTACAGCAGATAAACCCTGCTCTAGTAGCACCTATTTTTCTCCCTTTAACTATGAAGGGATTCCAAACAACCAGCTTAGCTCCCCTTTTCAATTAATAAAGAGCACCAGGTACTTGCTCCCAGGTGGTCTGAGTTACCTTCTAGATGCTCCTGCTTATCTCTATTGACTGCAGAGGGTCCTTGGATGACCATGCATCCTGGTTTTGGCTGGAATAAAGTCAGTTTTCTTCCTAGTAGCTGGTATAGTGCTGTGTTTTGGATTTAGGATGAGAAGAATGTTGATACCACATTGACACATTGATGTTTTAGTTGTTCCTAAGCAGTGTTTATACCAAGTCAAGGGCTTTTCAGCTTCTCATACTGCCCTGCCAGCAGAGGCTGGGAGTGCACAAGAAGTTTGGAGGCGACACAGCCAGGACAGCTGGCCCAAATGAGCCACAGGGGTATTCCATACCATATGATGTCATGCCCAGTATATAAACTGGGAGGAGTTAGCTAGGGGATGCTGTGGCTTGAGGATTGGCTGGCCATTGGTCAGTGAGCAATTGTATTGGGCATCACTTGTTTTGTGTATTGTCTTATTATTATTATTTTCCCTTCCTTTTCTGTCCTATTCAACTGTCTTTATCTCAACACATGAGTTTTACCTTTTTTTTTTTTTTTTTCTGATTCTCTCCCCCATTGCACTCAGGGAGGAGAGTGAGCGAGCAAGCAGCTCTGTGGTGCTTAGTTGCTGTCTGGGGTTAAACCACAACACCATGTTCTAACTGTGTCAACAAAGGTAAGTGCCTTATGTTAGATAGAATATATGTGGACCTTGATATAGTCACCAAAGGCTTACAGAGATTTAAGAATGGAAGTTATCCAGGTAGCACTGAAGAGGAAATGTTTCTTGATGAAACGCTTTCTTTACTAGCATGCAGACTGATTCATTCATTTATCTAAGAACTCAGCAGCTGCAGCTCAGGTATGCTTGTAAAGATTGTGCTCAGCCCCAGTCAAAAAAATGAACTGGTAAAATCTCTGAGCTGTTTGCAGAGGATCTGCGAACAAGAAAACTGGCTTTTTCAGATAGATTGCTTATAGAAAAATACAGCTTTGAAGCCTTTGCCTTTAATAGGATTCTAATAAATTGTCCTACCCTCTAAATCCTTTCCTTGATTGTTTTGGCACTGTATGTCAGCACTCAGACAGATGCTGAAATGATGCCACCTAAGGCAAATTAACCAGTAGACAAAGTTATTGTGTGGGTTTTTTTATATTCACTGCTTTCGGTGGGCTTTTAATGTTGTTTTAGTAACTGCACTGTTTGCTTTTAAAGTGCTTTAAAGATAATTCACTCTAATATTTCTACAGCAAAAGTAATTATCAAGTCAAGAGTTCTCTCTAAGATATTTCAAGCCCTCTAAAAGTGGCAAAGGGGAACCTTAATAATAATGATCTTTGGAAACAAATATCCCTCAACAGAGAAGTTTCTGAGTTTTCTTTTGAGGGCAGTTCAACTGCTTGTTTAGTTCAGGATGGGAGCCAGCCTTTTAAGTTGCTCTCCAGCCAGCCACTTTGGCCAAGAGAGCCTTTTCACAGCAGTTCAGATGGATGGACTGCCACAGAGGGCAAGCAAAGGTGTGCATTTGGAGCCATCTGCTTTGGTTGCTGCTGCAGCTGAGCACCCAGATCTAGGATATCTCTGTGCATGACAGGTAGCGATGGAGTGTGACAGCCAGAGTACATGGAACAACTGGAGAGGATCTAGAAGGACTTGCAGAAGAAACAGAGCAGGAGACAGTTCCCAACCTCATAAGGATGGCATGAACTCAATCAAGCATAGAATGCATTTCGGGCAGGCTGTGGCCGCAGCTGCCAGGTGGGTAGGCAGGCCATGGTGTGCTGACAGCCACACCTGAGCCATGTGAGCCCTTGCTGCCAGACCTATGATTTTCACTGCCTTGAATAGCAAAGAAAAGTATCATGAAACTCAAAGATGAGCTCTGAAGGTAGTTACATACAGCAAACACCAAGCCATGTTTGTAGGATGCATTTTAGCACAAATGATCACCAGCAGAATAAAAAAATGTAGGTCCCAGGTAGGAAATGTACAACATAAAAAGTAATCTCTCACAAAACGGGGTAGGACATAAAAAATTCTGAGGCATTCATCATCTAGGCTGAGTCCTGACTGCCCAAACACACCATATTTCCTCAAAGGAAGACAAAAAATTTTTCCAAGTAGTTAAACTTAAAAATTTGAGTTTATCTTGTATTTAGTGTCTTCATTCTTTCAGGTTAATAAGGTAAGTATATAATATCATTTCATATGTCTGGTGGTAGGGAAGTGGCAGCTGGAGACCAGGTGAAATTTTCTAGGGCCCCTACAATGGCATGAGTCATTTGTGTTTAGATAATTTAATCTTACTCTAGATAACCATTTTGCTCTTTGGGCTCTTAGGTATTGGTCTTGTAGTGCTGTTTCATCAGATGCCAACTGAGGCTTGATTTTGTGAGTTAAACTGAGCGTGCCCTGTCCTCTCTGGGACCTTCTGTGGGATTTAGCTGCCTCTGCACCCATCACAACAGAAATAAGCACGCAACAACTGAGCATTCTCCACATGCACACCTAGGGAAATCAATGGCCTAAAATGAAGTCTCATATTGATTTTAGACATTCAAAACCAATACTAATGTATTCACATGTATACACTTGCATTGCCCTTTAAAAAAGGCATGCAAGGTCAGAAGATTTCTCCACACGGTTTAAGTTTTGCAAAATGGGGAAGTTTTTGCAAATGTCTGGTGTAGTCTTCACTTTAATGCATATTCTCACCTTAATGCAGGGTCCCTCACTTCAATGAATTTCCTGCTAAACGCCTAATTTTTCAGCTGTTATTCTTGTGTGGTACAGTTAGTAAGGAAAACAAAATGGTACTAGTGCCTCTAGCCCGGAAAAACTGAATGTGTGCTATATGATATGCTATAAAGATGCTTGCTTTTAGGAAACTGCCTGCTAATTCCTCTTGCAGACCATTGGATTGTGTAGATCTGACGGGCTTTCACACCCTTCAGTCAGCAGCTCTGTACTGCTGTGCCACATCAGTGCTGTCCTGAATGGGCCCACAGGCAACTCCAGGGTGTAAAAAATGCAGCATAACAATAACAGCTTCCGTGGTGACAAGAGATTAAGATGATTTTGATCCACTCTCAGACATTTGGTAAAAGCAAAAGGCAGTCACTTAGAGCACTGCTAGTTTGTAACTTCAGTCTCTGCCTTGGGCATTAGCCTGTGGCCTAGTCCTTAGACTAAGGACTTTGACTTAGTCACTGAGCAAACAACTGTGTTGGTTTAAAACATAAATACCTCTTTTTCTCTTGCCCCCATTTATTTATATCGCCCTACTGCTAGGGGTTACCACCCTAAGAACAGTGGCAGAAGACTGCTCCGGTTCATAGTCTGGTGTTTCGATGGGAACTCTGCTCCATCTGTGATCTGAGATGGCATGCTGCAATACAGAGCTCCATTCAGGCCCTAACTATCAGGGAGCTGGGAACCACAAGCAGAGGAACATGACAGAGACCTATCATGGCCTTAACCCCCCAACAAGATTTGCCAGAGGTCATTTGTCAAAGCCCTAATCTATCACTGTGCTTTTTTTCATGATGGCAAAAACAGATTGCTAGAACAGAGCAGAGAGCAGACCCCTCTACAGGTGCACCAGTCTCTCTGTGTATTTATGGAGGTTACGCCCCATCCCCATTAGCAAAACAGCTACATCTATTCAATGTAATTTAATCAACAAATGGGGTTGTCCTTGGCAGGATATCTTCAGTTGAAGAATGACTCCTGTTTGTAGGGATTCATTTGCTTGAAAAAAATTAGCCCAATTAAATACATAAATGTTTAAGTAAACCTTTTGGACATCATTCGCTTAATAAAAAAACAAATAAATATCCAATTTTAAAGAGAGCAGCAAACTGCTGGGCATTTCACAGTGTCAGCTCAGGTTTTCTAGAAAAGAGTACCCAATTCCACTTATGTAAATTAAAGGCAGGTTATTTTTCCTGCAGCCTTTTTAAATGTTGCTTTGGAATGTAAACAGAAATGTTTGTGTTTGGTGGTGGTGGAGGGAGTGGGTCCCCTCTTCACAATATGGGCTATCTCAGCACCATTTGGAGTGCCTATTATTCCAATGCCTTTTCAGAGTGCCTGAAGACATGGAGAAGCACTTCTTATCTAGCACACCCATTAAGGATTAAGCTTTTTTATGGGTTCCTAGCATTGCTATTTATTTATTCTATCTAGTTATGAGCATGCTACAGGGAGTGGGTGTTTGTCTTGTTTTGGTAAAGCAAAAATCTTCATTTAATTGCTAATTCTGGAATATTTCAGGTTAACATTTCACAGTGCAAAATTCAGCCGCTTCTCAAGCGAATTCTTGCAGTCCCTCCTCTGTACCTGCCTCTTGTCCTTCTCATACTCCTATAAAGTAGACTGCAGCTCCTGGCTTATCTTTTCTACCTCCAATCTCAAACACTTTTTCCCCTCGCCTTTTGTAAGTCCAGAATGAATCTCAGTGCTGAACCTCTGCCTTTGCTGGCTCTGTGGTCAAAGCTGGTGTGCTTTAACTCTCCTTTCCTAACCACATGCATATGTTCCCTGTGGCCCAAGCTGCAGCAGTTGCTCTGCCATCCTCAAAGAGGAGGCTCAGTGCTGTCTACTGATCAGTGTCCCTTTGAACACCCTCTCCTTTGAGAGTAACCTGCTGAATTAGGCTTTCAGTGTCATCCTCGCTAGCACCCACAGCAGCAGGAGGTGCAGGACCAGCACTCCCACCACCACCATTTCTCCCATCAGCAAACCAGTGCAGGGCTCACAGCAGCTCAGCTTTTTTGAGGGCAGATTTTGAATGCAGCCTGTATATGTGTGGTTCTTGAGACAACTCATTTCACAGACTCAGGAATAGAAAACATATCATTGTGGCTTAATCAAATTAAATATTCAAATGAAAGCAATACTTACCTAAATTTGTCTTGAGACTTAGTGAGATTAAGTCTTTGAAACGTCATTTTTGGCCTGTAGGCTATAATGAGTAAGCCAGTCTCTAATGATTCAGAAAAGCCTAGCGGGTTTGGGTTATCACCAACCAAGAGGTATTTGTGAAAGATGATGGCCAGTGTGGTTATTAAATGGCCCTCAGACAGTACCTCTTCTTTACAGAGTACTTTGCCAACACAGAATCAACCGGGCACAGATATTAAGTAAAAAAATCCTAGCTAAGCTTTAAATTCACTGCCAGTGTATGTGGAAAAGAGATGCTTAGTTGCAGAGCTGCCTGGTAGAAATCACTACAGCAAATTTCAGCTCTCATTATAATCTGTTAATTAATGCGTTAAACATACGATTGCAGCAGATTGGCGAGACCAGCACTCCTGTCAAGTTTAGGCATGCATAACACATGCCCTGCATGCTCTGGGTCCAGAAAATACAGTAAGAGTACATGCCTTCACAGTTAATGTAATACATCTCACGGTCCTGATGCGTACCTGGAAGGAAAGCTGTCAGCTGAAATTTTTCACACGGGTTTCTTCACTGACTCTAATGGCAGAGTGATTCAATTTATGCAAATATCTGACTTATGAGTCAAGACTGAGATGGGAAGGTGGTCTCGGAGACTCTGCTCAGACTGTGGGCACGACTGTGTTTAAGGTCACAGTTTGTAACTGCCTAAGTGCTGTCTTCAAGGAGCTCAGACTGGCACGACACCCACCTTCTTGTGAGTTTGCAGAGAAAAAACCTGGAAAGGTAACTTTTCTGCACTCTGGGGAAAGCAATGACTGAAGCCTGGGAACAAGCAGGCTGTCAGGAGACACAAGCAGGAATCACAGGAGCAGAGTTGCTCACATGCTTGGCATGGAAAAGCAGGCATCAGCGTGCACCAGCGAGGGGCTAGCCGGCCTTGCAAGTGGTGGTGCTGCTAAATGGGCTGGCTAGGAACTACTTTAGGCTTCTGCACAGGATTGACCATGGGCAGCAATGAACCTGACTGTTCCTGCAACAGTTACTGCAGTGTTTTGCCTAGTCTTTCTGCTACAACCTTTGAGACACCTTTCCATGGAGCTGGGAATCTTAGGGACATTTTTTTCTTCCGAGACATTTTTTTCTGCTAGTTAACTGTACATTTCTGTACTCATTGCTAGCTCTCCTTCATGTGCATATCTTTCAATTATTAGGTGAATAAAAAAGTTGCAGGAACTGTTTATACTTTACTGAAAAAAAATTTTAATATCAATAGCAGAGAAGGATATTAGAGTTCAGAATAACAAGGTAAAGCTTCTAAAGCATGTTACTCATCCCTTGGGCAACACCATTAATGACTGCTGATAACAACATCAGTGGGGTGGTAGAGATGGGTGCTGATATTGGTAATGAGAATTTCTGGTCCCATGCCAGATCAAATGCACTCTGAAACACCACAAGAATGGTGTGAGGGAGGGTGACCTGGAGCATCTCTCCCAAAGCAATATTTTTTTATCTTTCAACCTCAATTCATTTGCATATCTTCACAAGAAACACCTTGGAGATGGAAACAAAACTCCTTGCTCCTGAAGCCTGACAGAAGTATCAGTGTAAAATTAAAAAATAATGCAGCAGGTTTGTGTTTAACCCTAGGAGACCATTTTTGTCCACTGTCATTTGCACTGGGATTACTACCAGCCTACCACAAGCCCTGCACACACAGCTATGGAAAAGGTTTCCAACACTAACCGTAAGTTTTAACTTGCAGAGGCTGGAAATGGGGAGCTGTGTGTGTCTGTGCTTAGGAGTGGGAGCTCTCAAGCCTGCGGAGGGTCAGGGTGCTCAGTCTCTCCCGCTCCTTCAGGAGGATTGCAGATCCCCCTTGTCCTCAAGTGACACAGGATCAGAGACCACTTACACAGTAGGGTATCAGCAGCTGCATCGATCCTTCTAGCTAAACAAGGACCTGGATGTGCATTCAAACATCAGATCCTGATCATCCCCATTGCTTAATCCTTAGGTTGCTGCTGGGCCCTTGTGTTCTAGAGCCGTCTCTAGAAGTGGCTCGCCCCATACCACATGGACGTGAGCCCAGCTTGGCCACATCCCTGGCTCTCATTCAGCGCTCAGTGCAGTCATCAACAATAAGACCAGTGGCTTGTTTAGGAGAAGGCTGACATAGGGATCAAATGTTATTTACCAGCTTACCAAGGATGTGAGTAACCAAAACCATACTCTTTAGGCTTGGGTTAGAAGGCCATAAACATACCAGGCGTCAAAGACAGCTAATTTCACTCATTGTCAATCACCCTGACCTGCGCTGTGACATGATGCCTCTGCCTACCCTGTCAAGATCTCCAGGAGTGTTAGCTACCATAATGCAAGACCATTAAATCTGATGTCTTAAATATAAATATATATACGTGCATGCATACATTCCTTAATTTTCTTCTATAATGTTCTTCTGGAAAATATTTCCAGCAAATCTATCTGAAATCCCCTGCCTTAGCACCATACCAGAATGATGCAATATGAATACCCTACCACACGCAACTGGGTTGCTTCTCCAAGCCTGTGCTCATGTCCTCGTTTGCTTTTATGGACAACACATAGAAGAGTCTAATGTGGCTGAGATGCTCTGATGATGACTCACCCAATTCAAACTGGTTGGAAAGGTTACCACAGGTTTGTCTGACTTCTTCACTGTCCCAGCCAAGAGGATAGAGGGCACAACCAGAGCCGATCAACAAACCTATGGAGAGAAAGGAAACGAGTTTATACAAGCAATTGCCATTAGCTTAAACACAGGCTGCCACTTGGGAATCAAAGTGTCAAACTGCCATTTGGGAATCTCAGAGGGAAAAAAAAAAAAATCTCTTTTTCTCCTAAAACCAGTAGAAAATCATTTGGACTTCTACTGCTGCATTCTGCTACACTGTTTTGCAGCTGGTCTGTGGGCTGGAGGCAGCATTGGCGGTTCAGCAGCAGAAGCCATCCTCAGCTTCTGGAGCTTCTACCTGAGAGCTTTTAGACTCCCCTTCTACTCTGCAGAACTGCTACATGTACTGTACGGAAAACTCAACGTGGGGTTAAATAGAAGCTGTGTTAATCACAGCATTTACAAGCTGATTGCTTCTGATTAATTAAAACAACAATCAACCAGGGTCTATCAAGGTTCTAGCAGGAAAAGTGACAGTTGTGCTAATCCATTGTCATTTTCCTTTGTTTTTCACCTTTTCAAAGGGCAGGTGTCCTGGTTTCAGCTAGGATAGAGTTAATTGTCTTTCTAGTAGCTGGTACAGTGCTATGTTTTGAGTTTGGTATGAGAATAATGTTGATAACACACTGATGTTTTCAGTTGTTGCTAAGTAATCTTTAGTGTAAAGTCAAGGATTTTTCAGCTTCTCATGCCCAGCCAGCAAGAAGGCTGGAGGGGCACAAGAACTCGGGAGGGGACACAGCCAGGACAGCTGACCCAAAGTGGCCAAAGGGATATTCCATACCATGTGACATCATGTCTAGTATATAAACTGGGGGGAGTTGGCCTGGGGGGGGATTGCTGCTCGGGAACTAACTGGGCATTGGTCAGCGAGTGGTGAGCAATTGCATCGTACATCACTTGTATATTCCAATCCTTTTATTATTATTATTGTCATTTTATTATTGTTATCATTATGAGTTTCTTCTTTTCTGTTCTATTAAACTGTTCTTATCTCAACCCATGAGTTTTACTTGTTTTTTTCCCGATTCTCTCCCCCATCCCACTGGGTGGGGGGCAGTGAGTGAGCGGCTGTGTGGTACTTAGTTGCTGGCTGGGGTTAAACCACAACAGCAGGGAAGAATGGTTTCATGTCACCTGAATCAATTCACAACACAGGTACCGACTCCACAAAGTTTTCTCAAATAATTTCAGCTAAAACAACTGAGGTCTTGAGCCATTTACCTATTATCATGCTTGGCTTAACATTCACAAAATGCTTTGCTTTCTCCAGCCCTCAAGCTGCCCCAAACAGATGTGTTTTGGCTAAGTCTTTCCCTTCACAAGATCTTGCTAGGATGCTAGAAGTGGCATTTTGATCATATTGCATTCTCAGCTGTCACTGCAGCAGCTGCCAAAAAGCGGGTGTAGCTGGCAAAACTTCTTACACAGAGAGCCTAGAGAGAACATTTCAATGTACGCTACAGCATTTAAATGCTACCTCCTTTGTGTCAGATCTTATTTATACGATTGGAAATGAATCACTGTGTAGATAATGGGCTGGGCATGCCTCACACTTTGCAGGCTCTAAAGGCAAGCAAGTCCTCAAAAAGTTTGCAGTGTGGGTTTGCAGTAGTGCCTTTTAGCTGTTAGGCAGAGCACAGGACTGGGACAAGGTTTCAAGCCCTACAGCTGTCACTGGCTGACTATGGGCAAGTCCCTTGACCTCACACCACCTTGCTTTTTCCTCTCTTGACAATGAGAATAAGGACAATGTGCTCCCTGGCAAAGCACTTTTGCTGCCATGCTCCTAGTGCAGAAAAGCCCTGGGTGTAGTGACAGAGGCACTGTGGACATCACACCAGTCTAACAGGAGTCCTGAGAATGATTCTGACTCAGGGCCTGGAGCTAGCTGTGCATTTCTACTGTCTCCATCCTCAAGATGCCTCAGCTTCTCGTATTTCTGATGCTCCTGCAAGATACAGAAATCACCTTATTATTTTCTTGACTTGCTTGGAGACACACCTGAACAAGGCACTGAAGTCCAGAAGTGGTATCTCATCTTTCTCCAAAAGATGTTTAATACTTTTAGCATCTCAACTGTTAGCAAAGTAGCTCAGCAACTCCTTTGCTGCTCCTCCAAGCACATCTGCCCCTATTTAGGCCCAATATTAGCTCCTTAGATCTTCCTCCACTAAGTTCAAATTTCTTGCTGCTCAAGTCTACTTCTTCCTTTCCCTGTTGAGCAGTCATTGCCTGCTCCTCTCTCCATATCTACATCACATAATGGAAAAGAAATCCCTGAGGCAGCCCCCTCTGAGATGTGCGTTCACCCAACAGCTGTAAAGGGAGAAAAGCAATTAAGGACACATGAAATGCTAGGTATTGTCAGAACTTTGCCTGACCTGGAGGCAGTTGCTTCTAAAGTCCTTGCTAATGGCTTTCACAGTATCATCTGTTTTTTAACTTCAGGGCTGCAGAGCCAATGGCAGCTGGTAAAATCCATTTAAATGATAGTCACTTCTAATTAAATTCTCAGAAACGATGTTTCTCATACAAGAGAACTTAGGCCAAAACTGGATCTACATTTGTTAAAGACAGCTTAAGACTCTGAAAAAACCTGACTGGTTCTCACTTAAATTGTTAAAGCAAGAACGGCATTGTGAAGTGCTGACAGCATGGCTGAAGTGCTAGGAATGGGCAGGACCCAGTGGGGCAAGGAGGAACATCACCACTGATGATGAGAATGGCTGGGGAAGGGAGGAAGAGCACCTAGATGCCAGAGAGAGCCTCACAGACCGGTGGACCATGGCAGCCCCGGCCAGTCCTGCTATGGTTCTGACCCCTTCCCACACTGGCTGTGATGCCCACAACCTGCCTGGTGCCAGCCCAGGCAGAGGCAGACCACAGCTGCTCTGGCCAAAAGTGAACCACCCTGGCTAGGCTGGTTTCAATCCACTTGTTTCCTTGAACAGACTGTCTGGGAGACCTCGCAAATGCTCAAAGGCTCCATTGTGAGGGGCAGGGAGATGTGTCCAGTGGGTAGGAGGGAAGGCAGGCTTGCAGCCGCCTGCGTTGGACCAGATGAAACGGCAGCCAGCCCTTCCTCACAAATAGGTCCTGGGAAAGCCTCCTGCCCAGTTCTTCCAGGAGAGCACAACAGCAGCACTGCAGGCAAATGAAAGGACTATTACCATAACAATGCTGCCCCTCCAAACCCAGAACAAGCTCTTACTCAGCACTTGCCAATTACTCTCCTCAGGTGGCAAGAGTGTCTAGTGTCCATCGTATTCACAGAGGACTGTTTGTTTTCAGCTCTCTTTAGGTTTTGTTGCAGTTACAGGTTGTTGTTTGGGTTTTTTCCCACGACTATTGCTCACAGCACTTTCCACTGCCACCCTCCAAACACAGCTCATGCTCTTCCAAACACATGTACCTGTTCACTCTTTCTGCCTCTGATGCTACCCGGAATACAGTGGCCACAAGCCTTGGCAACTTATTTCCTTCCTTAGGCAGACCTCTTCATCACCCTGTCACACCCTCTTTCCCATTTCTATATGTCCATCTCTGTAAGTCCAAAGCCCAGTTTCAGTGAGAATAAATTCTGGCCTTCAGTCAAAAATTCATTAGCAATGCAATATACTGTAATGTTAAATTGCTCCAAAGGAGCAACTGCCTCACTCATATATGGATGCTTGCCCATAAAGCCAGTCCACACTGTCCAATAACCAGCTCAGAGCACCCACCACTTAGCCTCACCATTAGCTGTGCCTCCTAGAAATAAATAAACCAAATAAGGGAAAACTAGTGTGCTATGTCAGAAAACCTCCCTACCCCAGTCACAGCTGGGCTTTAGCAGTGCTAAGTTTCATTTGTGGAGTACCAGCCATCGAGCACTGTGGCTTCTTTTCTGCTTGCAGCCTGCACTGACTGTGACGATGAGATCAAACAGGAAACTGCTGCCTAACACCAGTGCCACTGCATGGCCCCAAAGCATGAGTGGCAGCACATTTACATTCAAAGGACAAGGTATAAAGCCACGGGCGAGCTGACATGCTTCATTTAGCTAACACAAAACCTGCCAGAGACCAAAGGTGCTGCCACAAGCATGGGGCTACATTCCTTGGGGGAAAGGTGTTCTAAGGTTTGCTTTTACTTCTCATTATCCTTGTTTTGATTTGATTTGTAGTAATTTAAATTGATTTTGTTTCTTCCCCAAGTTGAGCCTATCTTTTGCCCATGACCATGAGTGGTGAGTGATGCCTCCCTGTCCTTGTCTCAACCCACTAGTTTTTCTTTATATTTTCTCCTCCCCATCCCACCAGGGCTGGGGGGGGAGGGAGTGAGCGAGTGTCTGCATGGTGCTTTGTTATCCGCTGGGCTGAAACCACGACAGGTATGTATATATGTATAAAAGTGCCTGTAATGTCCCACTGCTTTCAGCAGGACTGTGCATGACTTCAACAGAGCTGATAGTGCCTTGGTCTGCATGGGCAGGAAAGCTGGGAACTGGCGTTTCAGCTCCCTTATTTTATGCACTAAAAGTGTGGAGTGTGCCTCAAAGCCCATGGTGTTAATAGGACTTGGACAAAAGCCCCTCAGCCCGTTCTTTCCCTTCTAATCAATCCACCCCTGTTTGTAAGCAACTAAATGTGTGGATCAGACCCTGCAAAAGCAAAAAGGCTGCATACTATTACCGCTATTAAGCCATACATACTCACAGCCAATTTTTTTAATCACAGAAACATGTAGATCCTGCTGAACAGCTGCAACCTCCATTTAAAGATCTAAGTTAAATCCAAGGCTTGCAAACCCAACAGAAATCCTTAAGCTAATTTTGCAGCTTCAGTGGAGAGCAGTTACTGGTTTAGCTCCAGAGTCACATCCTGGCCTGCCCTATAGTTCTTGTATTTAGCCAGCTATGCTACCCGGGACACCAGACCCATCTTTACAGCTGCTTAAAATGCTTAGGATGCCTATAAGATTTCTTAGGGAAGTGAAAAACCCACAAACCTACCGTGCTGTAATTACCATCACCTGTCATCTTTCATTATCCACTACAGTCATTAGAAGAAATAGAAAGGGGAAGGAAATGTGCAAGTCCATAGACAGCACCTTCACAAAGGGGGCTGCAGCTTCGAGGTGTGGGGAAGCCAGTCAGTGGGATGGGGTCAGATGGCAGTGGAGGCACTGGTGGCACTTGGCTGCTGTTTTGGATGACGTGCCATGCACCAGTGGAGGTGTTGGCACTGTCAGAGACCAGCTCTTCTGCAGCAGTTCTGCATTTGGGAATGAAGCGGGCTCCTTTCCCCGATTCGTGAAACACTGCTATTGCAAGTGCTGCAGCTGGCTCAATGTGCTAGCGAGGCACATGGGAGAGAGCTGCAGGGCTGCCTTAATGCAGCCAGCTTTGGCAATGCAAAGCTGGGATTAAGTGCTTGGCTTCAATGTTTAACAGGGTCCCATTTAGCCACTAGGCTCTTTGCGTAGTCCATGCAGAGAGCTGGATACCTTCAAGAAGTGAGCTAAAACCTGCCAATGTGCTAAGTGAGGAGCTGCCTAGACCTACAAGTTGCAAAACTACAAACCAGGGGGTCAAAGGGTGGATGCCTCAATAGTAAACTGCCCAAAGTAATCCTTGTCCATCCCAGACTGCCTTCCCTGTCACTCTTGCTGTGGCTATAATGTGTAATCATATTTTGGTAACACTTAGCACTTGAAAGATGATCTTGTCTGTCTGGAGTGGAGCTTGTGATTGAAAATAATTGCATATAACAGGTTCTACATATGGTGGATGCAGCAGGGAAGGGACAGTAATTACATTAATGGCTTGGCACAGATCTAGGTTTCCTCTTTGAAGTGATAAAGAAATGATTTGTGGCATGCAGCAATCAGCTTACTCCAAGAGGTAAAATATTAACCACTATTAATATCTCCAAGAAAGCTTGGATATAGGCAAGTCTGAAAAAATAAATACAGAAGGATTAATAAAGCAAGAGACATTAACCAGATTTTGCCATGGGCAAAATGACTGCACCCAGAAAGACAAAGACTGATCGGCAAAAGTCAATGCACAAAAAAGGAAGCTTGCAAGTCCCTGTGGTGGGCAGTCCTCGGACTGCTGCTGTGGCTTTAATGGCAGCCTCCACCCAAAGATCTGATGTGCCTTAAATAACCCATGTAGACATCCCACCATAAATTAATTGTCTGTAACTGTCCTGACAGTTCATAGCTAGCAAGTCCTGTTTTACAGACTCAGCTATTCCTCTCACTTGTTGAGGTCACAGCATGCCCCTGATTGCTATATGGGTCATTCTTGTTTTGTTGTCAGCCCATTTGATCATTGCATCCTCAAAAGCCTGTTGAATAAAGCCAAACCTTCCCCAGTGTCCTTCCTTCTCCCTTGCATAGGGTAAACCTAAGCACATGATTCACATAAATCTGATGGGGGAAACCATCAGTTTGACCAGTAAAGAGAGGTAGTGATGACAGTAAATGAGGCACTTAGCTTTGGATTCAGCCTCAGAGCCTTGCTGCTAGAAAATGCATTTTTAAATGGTAATTAAACCAATGGTGGCTTTCCTTGATTATGGGCTTTTTAAGAGCTTTCTACATGGGCACTGGGAATTGTATTCCTTTTTTGTATATCCTCAGCTCCAGTCACAGTTATACCCTATGAATGCAGTGAAAGGGACTGGCCGGGCACTGTAAAGGGCCTCCTTGGCCATCAGTTAGAGGGGGTCTGCACTGCTGTAGCGGGGGGGGCTGGGAAGCCTCTCAAGTAGGAAGGAGCCCAGTGTCATTGTGAAAACCCAGTTTGTCTTTCCACCTAGAAAAACAAAAGGAATGTGTCAGGCTTGATATATGTACTGCACAGAGAAAATAAAACCAGAACCGAATGATACCTTCTGTACTGTCACTTTTTTAGTGAGAAAAATATTCTTCAAAATATCTTCCTCCTTTCTTTCCCCTCCATCTTCTACTTTTTCCCCTTTCATTTTTGGACCTGACCAAAAAGAAACCTTGCCATTTTTTTTTTGCTAGGCATTACTAATGAATACTGCTCATCTGTCAGATATTCAGGCCATCTGGAGAAGCTGACAGACAATAATTTGAAAGTCATCCCTTTCAAGACCATTTTAATGATGATTCTTCCTTTCACATTTTTTCTCTATTAGCCCGTCTGAATCTTCAAGGATGATAGAAAGTTTTCACATTCCCATCTGTCACTTGAAGGTACAGTAATCTCTACAAGCAAAACAAAACCAATTTTTAGATGCAGCATGGACTTTGCCTCTCCAGTTCTGACTTAAAAACTCTCCTTGCTGTAATAGTTTTAAAGCATTTACATGCTATAAAAGTGATCCTGCAGTGTGAAAGTAAAATTGAGCTGGCACATGAAGTTGTCTGCTGCTTTCAGACATACCTTAGCCAACAAACAACGAGGTTAAAGAAGAACTGGTTAAAAACTACGATGTGAAATACTTCAGCAGACACAGCTTCTGAAATCCCTGCTCAAGAAACTCTCCAGGAGCTGCAACCAAGCAGCAACGGCAGAGTGATAGAAGTGGATCAGAGCAGGTTCAAATAAACTCCAGAGCCCAGGAAAAGCAGCAGGACCCAATGGAGCAAAGAGGGAAACAGGGGGAGCAGGGCCGTGCTGGCTGCAGGCAGCCTGGCTCCCATGCCCACAGGCATCCAGCCTCCATTCAGTTCACGAGGGATGATGTCTTTATACTGGCAGCTCCCAGCTCTTCACCCAGAAGCATCTGTTCTTTGAGGTCACACTCCTACTGCTTCTTTTGACATCACTGCTCTGTTCTTTGGTTTCTCTGTTGTTCTTCTGTTAGAGAAACACTATCACACCAGTCCCTTCTATTGTTGTTAGTACCTGTCCCTCAGGAAATCCAGGCATGCACCTGACTTGGGCTTTTATTAGGCTTAAACATGAGCTCAACACTTGGGCAAAAGTTCTCTTTTGAGTTAGTAGTCACTGAACATGGGGCATTTGACTGGTTCCTTATTGAGCCTGAACTGAAAGTGCATCATTTGAGAGAGGGTACAATTGCCTACAATCTGAATGAACGTAATAATGGACTCCCTTGTCTGAGTGTCCAGGCAGGGGTTCCCAGGGACACACAGATAGAAATTACATTTATGTTGTGCCAAATCTCCTCCCACTCCTCCTCACAAGGGTCACAGCATGGGAGACAGCAAGTCAGTTCAGGGCTTCAGTCAAGGTCAAGGTGTTTCTGCCACTGACTTTGCTACAGCAGGATATTAGGGGGACTCTAGATGCAAAGCAAAATGAAACATAACAACAACAAAAACCAGAGAGAATAAAATGCTACAACTTTCAACTTTGTGCATCCTGCCTCCAGTAACACTGCTTCATCTTGTGTGTGATGGAAATAGTACTCATGGGTTCTCAGCCAAGGGCAAAACCCCACCACCCTTTCCCTTCTGGTTCTGAACTCCAGGTTTTAATTCAATGTATTTGGCTTTGCTTAGCTCCCCTTCCTCTGACTGTCAAGCCCCATCCCTCAAATGAGACTTCTTCTGTTATTTGGGTTACTCCACACCATGAGCACTCACCGCCTGGCAGCTGCTCAGCTCTGAATCTCAGAAAACAGCCACAGCGAAGAGCTGCCACCTGCCTGCTACCACTGCCCAGAGCTCTCGGAAAGCAGGGCCGGTGGTAGACGAAGCCTGAAAAAGGCATTCCAAATTCCTGCCAGCATCCAGCACGGCAAGTGCTGTGTCATGGGAGAGTCACAGCCCTCGCTTTCTCCCTGACTGCGGGCATGGGGCAGTGGAGAGTACAGATGGGAGTCTTCTGAGAGATGAAGCATCATTTTGCTTTGATTTTCATTTGATCAAAGGTGGTGTGCTCATTATGACAGAGGTGCTTCAGGCACAGAGGGGGAAATCTCCCCACCCAGAGATGCTACATGGCTACCCAAAAGCTAATGGCTTTGTCCGCTCTATTTGGCCCTGGGCATTTTTAAAGCAATACCGAAGGCTTCAGAAAATGGGGCTGGGGGCTGGCAGAAACCCAAAAGAAACAGTGAGGTAGGAAGAGCAGAGAAATCAAACACAGGGCTGCTACTAAATGGAATTGAATTAATAACATGAAAATGACAAGTGACCGGACTGTGGCAGCTGCTGCCGTGGAAATGAAAGATCCAGCACCAATTTTAAAGCCCTCCAAAATAGGTGCTAGCGCGGGGCGCTTCAGGGGGCTGCAGCTCCCACCAGTTCCGACCCCTGAAAATCACCCCTGGAAGTACTTGTTGTAACTAGGTTTTACAAAGCAGCAGTAAGCAGGGTCCACAGTCTGCGCAGGTTAGCACTACATATTAAGAGTTTAATCCTATTATATGTATGCAGTAGGAGGAATAATATGATCTTTGAGAAATAGTTGAATTACGGTGTGTAGCTGGACATTTCATAGAAAACTCCTTTATTGCCATTTATTATACAGCACCATTCACATACAGGGGGATTTAGAGAGATCCAAGGAAACAGGTACCTGCCTGCGTTATGGTTAAGTGAGGCTAAGGCTGGCCACAGAGTCAAGGTGAAGGGTATCTGGAGGACGTACCAATTGATTAAAGAACGAATATTCACTGAAGCAGAGACTCTAGGCCGATTCCCTTACCACCAAATCACACAGTTCCTCTTACATTTTCATTCTCTCGGCCAATGACGATACAAGTATTTGGTATCAAGTAGAACATCCTTCAGACAGAAACTCCACAGATCCCAGGGGATGAGAGACCAAGATTCAAATCAGGAAAGAAAAAAGGCAAAAAAAAAAAGACGGCTTTCACCCTGGCTATTTCTCCCAACCATGAGTGCTGGGTACAGACAATTGGATATGAGAGATTCCAGCATCACCAGGTTTTCTCCTTTGGGCTTTCTGCAATATTTGCCCATGGATGTGGTAAGTGGGGGGAGTATCGAGATTGTGAATTCTCCAGTGTTTAGACACAAGGCAAAGCAGTAAGCAATCTGGATAAACCCAGACTTGGCTGCTTTTGTTTGTCTAAGGGGATACTTGGAGGCATGAAAGTAATTATCGTAGTCATGACTCAAGGTTGGTCCTGCTTTAAGCAGCAGGTTGGATGACATGACCTCTCGACATTGCTTCCAGCATGAAAGACTTTAGGAATCCATTTTTCCATCATTCAGACACCTCAGCTTAAGGCAGCTGGGGCTCAAGTCACGTGCATGCACATAGGACTACTTGCATTTCAGCTGGGTAGCCCACCTGGAGACCAGCTCCTGCTCCAGAACAGCATGGGTCTTCCTTTCTAGGTGCCTCAGATAGCACAGACCATATCAAACCTATGGAGATGCCTCTGCAGCGGCAGTTGAATTGACACCCTTGTCAGTATAATCAATGTAGTCTAGAAGATATTTTTTCATCCTAAAGAATACATAAACATAGGTCTATGACTAGGACACATCTAAGTTCACCTAAGACGGCAAAGACATTCACATGGGACTGGCAGGCATGACACAGAGCCAATAGGGAAAGCCAGACACTCCTGGACTATAGCAGCTGGAGATGGGATAGCCAAGGGCATCTTGAATGGCACTAGGCACTTGTAGGTCAATGACAGAATTGTGCTCCACTGGCAGTATCGAGTCAAAGTGGGATTTAGCTGCCCAAATACATCACCTTCTGTCAGTTTAAGTGATGTTCAGTACCTTGCTTGGCCTCCAGCTGCCTCTCCAGAGCAGTGCAAGTTTCCCTTAAGCCCTCTGTCACACCTGCCAGCCCACACAGAGGTCTTGCATACCCTAGGGTATGGTGCAAAGCACCTAGACTTAGGCTAAGGAGTTTCACCCTAGATATCTATTGATCTTAATGTCAGCTTAGAAACCTACCTCAAGGGAAAATACCTGTATTGTAAACACCTTTAAGAAGTGTCTGAATCCATAATTGAATCTGTCCCAAAGTTACCTACACTTTAGTTTATCCCTTATCTTCTACCCTTCTGCCCTCATTCTGCCCTTAAGATGCAAATATCTCAATTCCTGTCATGAATTCTGCCTTCCTTTATGGGAAATGACCTGAATGTCAGGGAAGAAGAGATTAAAGGAAAAATTTTCTTGCTCCTGAGTGTAAACCTGTATGCTCTACCTTAAAAGGAAATTATTTCTATGGAAACAAGTTGCTGCTTCAAAATGGCCTTGATCTGCCTCAGTTGCTACCACACAGCTAGACCACACAGGACTAGCGTTGGTAAGTCTCTGTGTCATTCCTCCCATTTTGTTGCACAAAAAAATGATTGACACCACTTCTTCTGAAAAGGCTGTGACATGGTCCAGTTAAAGGCAGAGTGAATCTGCAGAGTGGAACTGAAATGCTTGAAGAACTCCAGAAAACACTCTGGAGTTTCACTCTCAGCTCATTTTTGTTTGGCAAGCCATAATCACTACTTGTACATTATAAGCTTTATGGAAGGGGGGAAGCCTAAGCGTTATCACATGCCATCAGACTTCTTTATGTGACAACCCATCTGTGTGCTCACCCCATCGTTTTGTGGCTCAGAATCAAATGCTTGACAGTTCAAAGAGTCTAGAGCAGCATATGGCATATGACATAGTGTATTTAAATAGAAATCACTCCATTAGAAACACAAGGCTGCCTACTGTAATTAATAAAAGGTAGTTCAATAACTAACTTCCCAAAATATATAATTCTCTATGTAGCCATAGGGGATAAGGTATATTTTTCTTCATTAATATGAATTTCAGTAGCAACTGGAGACCAGACAAAACTAGCCAGAGCCTTTGCAGAAGCTCCATGCTCAAAGGATTTCCCAGTACGTGAGCTGATCTCATGAAGGACCATGAGGAGGGAACGAAGGAAATATATCCTGTGTCAGTGAAGATGCCTAAGCAGAAAAATTGATAAATGGACAGGCATTGCCATACCTTTTCAACATAAACTGGGAAGACTAAGGTTGTTATAGGCAATCTAAACCTGGAAAAAAGATTGAATGGGTCCACATTTCTATTGGAGAGTCTGTAAGACCCCTCAAATCAAATGAGTTTGGAAACCATTTCTCTAGGTAGGAAATATAGTAAGATAAACTGCTATAATGCTGTAAAAGCCAGTGGCAGTCACCAAACACAGCTGAGAATCACTTTCCCCTTTATACTATCCTCAGTGGTGCTTCACAGGTTTAAGCCTCCCTCTACTCTGCAAAAATGTACACACCAGCTTAGTTGATAAACAGCCCTGCAGCCATCAAATGCATCTCTCTCCATACAGTGTAGAGCTCTCTGACGGATAAGTCATAGACAGCTAAGTGTTGTGAAATACATGGGAACTGGTGAAGGAGAGGTCAGTTTAATTTACTGTTTGCTGCTGTAGCTGCAGCACTTTTAAGCAGCTGTTTAAATACCCTCCTCATCCACAAGGCTACTTGCAGAGCATGCAGCTAAACACATGAATTAATCTATGCATGAACAAAGGTATACTCAGTGCAGTTTGCCTTTGTGCTGAATTACGGTGTAAAATCAAAAGAAATGGAGTAACATCTAAGCAATAATAGACTCCATGTGAGATCGATTGTTCGTATGGCTTCCTCAGTTAAACTAAACCCCACTATTACCCCACTCTCAGCTATTTTGTTTTCAGTAAGAGAGATAATAAGGTTCAGCCCAGCTCCAATGAGAACTGTGTGACACTCAAAATACTGTTTCCATACTGTCAGACTGCCTGTGTTTTGTTTTGCATGATTTTTACAGGCTCTAAAATTCACTTCAAGTGACACACCCAAGAAAAGGATATTTTTTATTTTTAAAAACAAATGAAAAATATGTAATTTTCTGTGCTTTCTATCTGAAGGCATTCAAACTCAATAACTGACCTAATTTGCAGAGGAAAAAATACTTTATCAAGTCAATTTCCCTCAAATAGGTCCCATTTTTCAGTTTGCCACAAAATGTGATAAATCATAATTTTGGATAGGAGCTGCAGTTTGTTACAAATACATTGCACATCTGCAGCTCAGAAAAATTTGGCTCTGCCGCGTATCCTCTCCAGAGAGAATCCATATGGACAACCTTACCAACATCTCAAACATACTTAACTCTTTCTGGTAATAAAGACCAGTGTGTGAGGGAAGAACTGAGTAGAAGGGTATGCTTCTCCCATGATGAGCTCATGAGCCCACCTTTGATCTTATTCTGAAATCCTCTTCTCCTGACCCACCTGTGAGTGACCCCAAGGCAATGGAGTAATGCCTCAGCACTGTCCAGCTCTTTACGTTGAGAGTTTTTTGCTTCCCATCTCATGTATCATTTAGTAAATACTTTTATCCAGAGAGCACACTTAAAACACAAAAAAAGTCTTGGAAACTTGGGTTGGAAGTGATATCAAGAAGTCATCTAGTCCATCCTTTGGCCTCAAAGTCAGGATAAACTCTACTTGCACCTTCCAAGAGAAATATTTGTTTAATCCGTTCTTTAAAAGCTTCTCACAATGGAGATCCCACCACCTTCTAAGAAAATCTGTTCTTGTGGCTCTGTGTCTGCAACAGAAGCTTTTCATATTGTCTAACCTGTGTCTTCCTTGTGGTAATTTAAGTTCACTCCTTAATCCATGGACTTAGCTAAACCCCTACTAGGGCTCTGAGAGCAGTTTATTTTCTTCCCCTTTGCAGCACCTTTCTCTCCAATGGATTAAGCAGTCCCAATTTATTCAGTTTTTCCTGCTAGAATTGGCCATTCCATACAGCCTTCTCTATCCAGAGGATTTCTGCAGCTGCTGGCTTTGACAATCTGTTGGAATGTTTCCTTCAAAAAACAAAAAGCAATGCCAGAATACTATCAGAGCAGCTGAATAATGAACCAAACTCATTGCTTTCAACTGAGAGAAACCAAAAGGAGAGTTAAATCAAGTTAAATGAAGACCTTGAAAGTGATGGCAATGCTAACTAGCAAAACCCTAAAATGAACTGTGTGAATCTTGGAGCTCATTACTGTTCTCTCTTCCTAAAAACTTTTCAGAAATTATGCTTTATGAGCAGCAGAAGACTCTTCAAGTACATCTTTGCTATAAAGACTGTCCTTGATAAAAGCCTATCAACGCCTTGATGCCACCCCCAGCATTTAATATATCTGCTCCAATTTACAAGATCATTGGCTTAATGGATTAATACTTGGTGACTGGAGCATGCAATTGCTAGATACAAGAATGCATTCTTATTCGGACCTAGGAGTAGTGAGTGCTAGGGAGCAGTAGTAGCATTGGCTGGACCTCCTACAAGGACTAAGAGAGAATGTAAGAAAAAAATGGAAACAAACAGAACATGAACAAGCTACGAGATGAATGTTAGATGGCTGCAGAAGCAACTAACAACGGCACTTAGACTATTTATAAAGTCTTCAAGGAGGAAGAGGAGAAGTGCCTCATTTTCAACTCTCTTTGTATACTAACCATTACTTGCATTCTTCATTCAGAACCCGCTGACTCCTGTGACACATCCAGGTCCTCACTGGCCACTTGTGCTGCTGATCCTTACTTGAATCCCCTCAACTTACACTTCAGATATGAAGTCAGTGACCTATGTTTCCTGTGATGCAAATAAAACCACCTGCAAGTGTTCCCAAGCCAAAGCTGTTTGACAGAATTATGCATTCAGCAAATACCCCAACACTGGAGCTGGGGTAAGGTTTCTGGTGTGCAGGCTGACCTGAGCGACTACAGAGGCTGCAATCTCTCCACTGCTCTTGGTCCCTGCAGTTGGCTCCTGCTTTCTATAGTTTCCACAGAACTCCGTCCATACAAAATGCTCTTTTACTAATGTATTCCAGAACATGAGTTCACTTTATGGCTTGGACAGGGGCCAGCACAACTATGGCACCATAAGGGCTATGGGATATGTTTTTAGACTTGTGAAAGTTATTGCATTTAACATACAAAAGCACATGTGACCTTGCAGGCCCAGTGTCGTAACCTTACCCATTCAAGCAGATCTAATGGGGGACAACTGGCCCATATGAAAATCAATCAGTTTTGCCACTGATCTCAGTGAAGCCAGAGCTTTAGCCACAGTCTTTAGCTCACTATTTCTACAGGTAATTTTCACTGCTGGAAATTGTTCAAAACCAAGTATATTGTACCATGAGAGAAACTCTGTCCTTCCTTGGCTTTCTATTTAAAACTAGAATAATACCCAATAACTGCTTTAAGGGAAGGGATATTCCCTTCCTCCTGGATCTGACAAGACTATTCCTTGTCTAACTTACGTACTCCAGGGGCACCTCCATTGTAGCTGAGATTATATCCAGAAGCATCAGAAGAGCCCTATAACATGGAGATCCCTTTCGTCCTGGCTTTTCTGAAATGTAAATGTTCATTCTAAAATGATACCATCACAGCTTCCAGGACCAGCTGTTCATCCTTTTTCTCTTTGTATTTTACTGCCACTGAAACCTTGTTCTGAATTATCAGAACAATAATTAGATTCGGGAAAGGGGGGGTGGGGAGGCATTCATATCCTCCTGAGAAGAAGAGATAAAACTTTCATTTCTGAAAGCTGATGTACCAACAGTGGATAGTGGGGAACTGGGATTCCTTCTTAACTGCATGGGAGAGTTCAGTAAAGTTTATTAATAAAACAATACAGATAAACTCCATTTATGCATTATTTGTCCAAGTATCTTGGCAACTGCTTATTTAGCATCTTGAACACATCAGGAATTTTAAAAAGGAGGACTGAAATCTTGCCTCAACCTATAAAGGCTTTGACAGAAGTGGGTCTGGGAAGTAATGAGGGTTTTTTCTTTTTCTGCTTCTCCTTCTTTTTCTTCCTCCAACTAAAAACAATTTTCTAATATCTTTGGCATAACTACTATAATGAAGCTTAATTTATTTGATCCTTACACAGCCCCCTTAGGATTTCTTCTTGCAGATAGCCAATTATAAACTCTTACATACTTTATAGCCCTCATTATGCGTGACAGAGGCACACTAATAAATAATGCAAACCCCCTTTTATACCCAGTCTACCTTGTGAGAATACAGGGGTCTGGTATAGAGGTGAAAAAGCACATTGTAATGCATTCTTATTTCCTAATGGACTGAAAAACTTTCTAGCTTCAGCTTGCTTCCTTGGGACACTTTCTTTTTTTCCCAGACTGGACTCCTGTGGCTTGATTCACTACTAGATAAAAATCAAGTTGAAATAGAAGTGGACCATGGCACACAAACTGTCACTGCCCTGTCACTTCCTTGTGACATCCTGTCAGCTGCAGACAAGAAAGGAGGTCTGGAAGCAGAACAGCCAGGTTGAATACAGATAAATTGATATTCAGTTGTAGGCTTTTCACGGTAATGAAGCAGAAATAGCCAAGGCCCCAAAAGCACATTCACCCTGCCTGCCCTGTCTTCCTGATGCCACTTCCAGACACTGCTAGTGCTCAGGTTGAGGCTCTGGAGGAAAGCAAAGCAGCTAAGGCTGTCCCTCAGCTGGTAGGATTCAAAGAGCAGAGTGAGCAACTCAGCAAAGACATGGGGTTGAATATACACATATAAGGTCCTGGTGGACTGCTTTATTTTTTTCTTTAATTGACATGATGCTGCTTTTTGAAGCAAAAAAGCTGCAACAATAATGACTGAGAAATGTTACCAAGATCACTACAGAGACCTGGGGAGTCATGAAAGCTACAGCCGACTTCTGTCCCCACTGGGGAATTCTGTGCAACCTTTAGATTACTCATATTGTCCCTTGAAGCCTTCTTTTCCCTACATGAAGAAGCGGGGATAATAGTTTCAAAAGGCACAGTGATTTCTTGCCTCTGTGTGGTGGTTGGAGACCTTGAGGGAGAAGGGGTAGGAGGAGGGAAGGTGTTCACCAAGGTTTGAACTATTCCAACCCGGAACAAAAGTAAAACAAATGACTGGGTGAATCATGTAATTTTATTGGCGGACTTAGGCTGGAGTCAAACTCATTCAACTTTCTTTCCTTCTATCCTTCTATTTAACAGGGAAGGGGAACACTTTAAAAAGTCAAATCAAGAAGCAAATAAACAAGCCCAACTGTTCCAAGGGCAGAGCTCACCACAGCCCTTGCTCCAGTAGGAGTGGACATAGCTACTTTCACAGCCTGTGATATGGTCTGCAGAAGTCTGAACGTACAACTCTTGGCACCAAAACTAAGCATTATTCACTAAATGACACATCTCTCCAGCTAGTGTCTAGATGGTGATAGCTAATTACATAGTCTGAGATTCCAGCAGACATCTGGGTCTACAGCATCCTCAAATATCTCCATGTGGCTTAACACAGATGTAGAACGAGTGCATGGAAAGAAGGCAGAAGAAAGGGTGGCTGTATAACATAGATACCTTAGATATGGTTAAGTTAAAGCCCTGCCCCTGAGTCCTGCTAGATTATGCAATTGAATCAGCAGCCCATCATAGCTGGCTGTGGGGATGGCAAGGAACAAAAGAAACAGAGACATCTACCTTTGTGTGCAGCTACAAAGAAATTATCTGCCATTTTAACTACAGTCTTTGACTAATGTACACTGAAGTACTCACCTTCAATTAGCCATTTAACCTAGCAGACCAAGCTGTGATCTGAAGAGGCTGAGATAAGGGTAAGTGTTATGGTTAAGTGTTATGGTTAAGTGTTCTTCTTGCAGAAGCCATAGGGACTGGCCAGAGGGTGCGATAAGCAGGTATAATCCAACAGGCTGACAAAGCCTACTTTTCCAGGAATGAAAAAAATCCACAGTATCTTTTCCATTTTGTACATTCCTCCATTTATGATAATCTTAGCAGCTACCTACCTCTGTTGGGAACAACAAGTCCCTGGGAAACAATGCAAAAGTGTCAGTTAAAGGTATGATGCTCTACCTCTCAGTTTATGAATGCATCTTTTGTTTGCTTTTAAATAAGTGAAATAAGCGTAAATTAAGTATGAGATACTTTTTGCAGTTAGCAACAATAACAAAACTTGGTAGTGTAAACATGTGCTATTTTTGGTTAAAATATCCCTGGAAATCAGCTTTTACATAAAAACTGATCAAGACAAGGTTTTGGTGTCTACAGTCTGGGTCTGAATCTGCCCCTTGAAAAACATGTTAGCAGTGTCAGGGTAACTTCAACAAGGTCAGCAAGAGGAACCAGAATAAGGTCATCTTCCTGCCTGGCTGTCACTGAGGGATGCTTTGAAAGGCTTCCTTGTCCCTCTCTGCACCCTTCTGCTCACAACTCTCCCATCATCACCTCTTCCTCAACTGCCCCAGCAAGATATTGCCACAAGCATTTACATGGCTGCTTGGGAACTGATACAGTAGAAAATAAGCATTTTTTTTCTTCCTGAGGACAACGGGCAACATAGAGTCACGAAAGAGAGGTTGACAAGTGATAAATACTTAAACCAGCTTAAGCTATCAAAAAATAAAAATAACAAAAATGTGCCACTGTACCCTGCAGCAGATCACTGTGTTCCAGGTCTCTGAGTCTAACAGATCCAGCAGAGCTGCACAAATTGGAGATGGAAAAGAGCAATTTGCATCCAGTCCCCCCCTCACAAGGGGTGGTTCATTCCCTGAGGTAGTCTGTTGCGCTTTGCTTGCTGAAGCACATTGCTTTCATCTGTGCTGAAAACCATGGTGTGTCCAGTGAAAGGTCTCCAAGCAATAAAGGTTTATGGCTTTCCTGGGGCAACTGTTCCACAGCCAAATGGATCGCTCTAGTCTGACTTCAGGGGAGCAGTTAAATGGAGGCTTATATCTATGTCTCACCACGAAAACACATCTGCACTGAAGAGCTCTCCTAGAACAATTTTACATACATATATATATATATATACACGAAGACAATGTTGCTTCCCAATGCTACATGACAATCTTCTGTCCCATCACCATTAACCTTTCATTCCCATTGAGGTGACAAAGACTCAGCTTGCCCCCATCCTCATGTTCACCAAACAACACACTGTGAGGACTAGCAGCACAAAACAACAACAGCATCCCCAGGCACAGCAGCCTCCTCTGGAGCACAACAGCTCACCACTGCCTTCAGGAAATATTCAGTGCCACTTGCTGTGGCCACATGGAGACCTGAGCAGTGGGGCTTCTCTTTCCCTCAGGTTGATTTCCAGGTGCTCCAGCTCACCATGCGCAGTGTGTGATCAGCTGCACTAACAGCCAGAGGTGGCAATACAAGGGGCATCCAACAGGACCGCTCCTTCCCAAAGCAGCCTGCTCTTACGCTGGTTAATGGGCCACAAAATATGACTTTGGGGTGAATTTCATGACACAGCTGAGCAGATCTAATGCTGTGCCATCTCTGAAAGGGATACCTGGACACGCTGTACATTACCAGCTACATCTTCTTGCCCACTTCTTGCCCCTTCCCTCGTGCAATTTCAGGCTAACATGAACCAGTTCAGCGAGTTACACTGGCAAAAAAAAAAAAAAAAAAAAAAAATCACTGCTTTTTGTAGGGTTATTATTCTGCTAGCATTAACTCTCCAAATTGGCATACTGATGGGTAACATAAGTGCCACGCCAAGGGCAAAGGGCCACCTCCTCCCAAGTAGCCAGTGAATCAGCTCGGGCAAATTATGAAACCCTTGTCCAGGTCAGTTTGTTTTGAGCCCTCCATGCAATGACCCAAACAGGTCAGAAGTCCAGTCTAGATACATCAAGGGAACAAGGGGCATCCAAACAGTGGTCTGGCACCTGACCAAATAGAGGTGGGCAGAGCCAAAGGGACCTGCAGTGCTGCCCATAGCTGAGAGTGGCAGTGGAGCAATGTGGTAAGTGGGGCCAAGGAAAAAGCCTTGGAGACAACTGCACAGAAATGAGACAAAGAGGGACCTGAGCACTGCAAATGTGACACTGAGGGATATTCAGAGACATATAAAATAGGAGCTGAAAGCTGAAAGAGCACAAACTTTCAAGAAGATGGGAATAGCTTCTATATTAAAGGCAGTTAAAAGGCCAAGGAGGAAAAGATTGTGATAGGAGCCATAAACTTAGATTACTTGTATCAATAAGGGAGAATAAACTGTAATATGAAGGGGCCCTGCAGTCAAAAGGCAATTGGTGTTGGAAAGAGGTGTCTTAAGAGATAATCCCTTCTCAGTTCTCTGATATACAGCCTTGCTACTGTACTTCTTGTGTTCGTTTGTTACAATGATCAGCCTAACTGCCTAATAAGCATCATTCCGTCTGTCATCGGAAAAGGAGTTCATGACTGCAATAAAAAGCTTGGATGCAATTCAGCAGTCCAAAACACCACGGCTCTAATTTATTCATTCATTTAGTTTTCAGTGGTGCAATGACACTGGCCACAATAGTGTTACATGAGGCTGGTTTAAGTATCCAGGAGAGCTCAGGGAGCGGAAAATTCAATTCTCATTGCCATGGTGAGCGATGTATACCTCTGAAGAGAGCTTAACTCCCAGGCTAAGAAGGGTGGTCTCCCTGCAATATTCCTTTTGAGCACAGGCACTGTACTCACAAAAAGCATTATCAGAACTCATTACTCTGACTGGGGGTGAAGATCCCTCCAAATCTCATTTGCGGGAAGCTCCTCCCAGTGACCAGCAGTACTGAAAATATGCTGCTGACAATCATCAAATAGATTTACTGTATCATGCATTAAAAAAGTCCTCTGCAAAGCTGTGCAAGGGCAACGTTTTCTAATTTCTTATGAACTGTCACAAGACGGGCCTTCTGAGGACTCCCCTGTCATTACCCTGCTGCTCAGCTGACATTAATTCAGCTGATTTGGGGTACTTCCCAAAGACAGAATGGCATAGGAACATAAACAACTTACTTTATTGACCCTTCACACCATAAAAAGGAGTTGGGTGGACAGTTTGCAATATAAAGTCCTTGTGGTAGGTACAGCTTGTCTTTCCCTTGCAGAGCCAGGGTAAAATGTGTCTTTGACACCCATCTTCCAGTGCTCACTGTGACGTGGTGCCTTGAAGAAGGAGTGCACAAAGCACCACACAATGCCAGTACTCACTGCATGCCCAGAGCCTGTGGTGCAACGAATTAGCAGGGAGCTGCTTTGTACCCAGCTTTACATAGCTTTTGACAGGCCTGTGAGCAGAATTCAAGACAATGTTATTCATATAATTGTAAGAATAACAGTGGCTTGCAAATGTTTACATGTTCAATTATATGTAAGCCTTCCCCAGTGAGTACATCTGTCTCTTTTTGCTATTCTCTGTCAGTCAAAATGTCTCGTGAATGCAGAAGGTGAATGCTGGAAATGAATGAGGATGATGAATGTCAGTAAAATTCTCCTGCCAGCAGCATCCATGAAAAGTGAGGACAGAGAAATTTGGATTTGTATTCTCTTCTGAAGGGTTCTCCGGGATGGAATTGCCTTGATTTGCAGCTTGTTTTGGTGAATGCTATTCTATGCAATGATTTTCCACCAGCATTTGAAATCAGGGACACCCCTTGATCTGTTATCAGTACCAAGAGGAAATCCCCCAGACAGACCTCCTTCCTCAGACAGATGATGCCTTTTTTTTTTTTTTTTTTTTGACCCCGCCTGGAATACTGTGTTCAGCTCTGGGCCCCCCCTGTGTAAGAAAGACATGGACCTGCTTGAGCTGGTCCAGAGGAGGCCACAAAGATAATTAGAGGGCTGGAGCACCTCCCCTATGAGGACAGGCTGAGAGACTTGAGGTTGTTCAGCCTGGAGAAGAGTAGGCTCCGGGGAGACCTTACAGTGGCCTTGCAGTACTTACAGGGGGCCTACAGGAAAGATGGGGAGTGTAGTGATAGGACAAGGGGTGACTTGGTTAAACTGAAAGAGGGTAGATTTACATTAGATATAAGGAAGAAATTCTTCACTGTGAGGGTGGTGAGGCACTGGCGCAGGCTGCCCAGAGAGGCTGTGGCTGCCCCATCCCTGAAAGTGTTCAAGGCCAGGTTGGATGGGGCTCTGAGCAACCTGGTCTAGTGGAAGGTGTCCCTGCCCGTGGCAGGGGGGTTGGAACTAGATGATCTTTAAAGGTCCCTTCCAACCCAAACTATTCTTTGATTCTATGATTTTACAGGCAGAGCCATAATACTGATGCTTTTTGATGGGAGTGGAAAGAGAGAAAGGTATTTTACTAAAATACCAGTTTGAATCAGAAGGTAGGAGTGAGCTGCCTGCAGGAACAATCTGCCTCATACCAACAGGAGAGACAATGAGAGAAGGTCAAGGTAAGTCAAACTGTTTTGCATTTGTGGCAGGTGAAGTGCTCGCCGTGGGGCTACCACAGCTCAGTTGATATGGGGCAGCTAAAGCCCTGCATATTTAATGGTCGATGTGATTCCTGCATTTCATGGGTAGTTCCAGCAAGTCCATTCTGCAGCCTCTAGGGCCATTAGAGACGGGCTGACTACACGCAGATCGTGTGGAAGACAAGAGCGATTTCTATGTCCCCTTGTGCCTGCTCAGTTTTCACTCATCCTCCCCAGCTATTAAAGGGGAGATGGGAAACTGGATGATCTACATAACAGCCTCTTCCAGATGAAATTTCAAGGTGGAGGTGTCCAGAAACAGGCTGACTCAGTCCTTGCACGAGGACGCTAGTATCAGGCACTGGTAGCTGCTATTCGTCAGCAAGAAATGAAACGCTTAAGATACTTGCTTAGCAGAGAGTCATGAAAAACTCCAATTCTGCCTACAGTAAAAGAAAGAAAATAATCACAAGATATCTTGCTTTAACTTGTCATTTTTATAAGACTAGCTTTTCCTGAGTTTCAGTGCAGGAATATCTTAGCTGACACATTTCAGGTCAGCCAGTGTGACTGATTTAATACAGATGGAAGAAGCTAAGGATAAAGAGTAGAAAAAATAAGACATTAATATACAGTAAATCCTATTCCAGCTCCTGGGAAGAATATTGCTTTCTCCAGGGAGCAAATGAAATGCTTATGTTAGAAAAAAAAGATCCAAGAATTTATTTGTGGGTCTCCTTCCTCATCTCACCAGCAAAAAAAGAGTTAATGCTGCTGCTTGGCATCAACTTCATAGTCAAGGAGATTATCATGATCCTCTTATGGATGTGGAGCACAGCAGCACCTTTCCTAAAAGGCAGCAGTCTGCAGGCAGTGCTGGGGATGGGACAGGCTTGGTGAGCAGCCCTGCTCTCTGCCTTGTGAAACTGTGGGTAGCCATTTGACGGACAGAGCCAAATTAGGTCAAAGCCAGGCAAGAAAAAAACAGTGCAGATGAGAAGCAATAGTTGTGTGACCAGTTTTAGGGGATGTTGTGGTGTGGGGTTAGATTTTTGCCTAAACTCTTGGGAGAAATGCATTATTTATTTGCATTATTTTGCCAATTATTTTAATGCAATATTTATTACTGCATTAAACAATAAGCCTAAGATCTTTGTAACGGAAGAGGAAGGCATTTGCTTGTCTCAAGCAGAACACCCAAGCACAGCCAGGTCCCACTTGTCCTCCTCCAGAAGTTCATTAGCGAATGAATTGCTCCCAACAGCTTGCTCTCTCTTTCTTCCCTGCCTTCCCCCTTTCCCATCTTGAACTTCCAGCAGAGAATCGAGCCTTTGTTATCACTCAGGCCGTTAGTGAACTATAACCCCCTCCAGCAGCCTCATGTGCTCCCATGGACCCCGCTCCAGTCCACTGGTGGGTGACAACAGCCCCCCTCCGTCCCACCAGCAGCATCAGGACCCAGGGCTGGCCCGTGCCTGTGTCTGGATATGTTTCAGGGCTCTTCAGCACAGAAACGGACTGGGGATTTGCAGCCATTGAGATGGTATCATCAGAGGATTTAAAGCATTACTAGGAGAGGAATGGGTTTAACGGATGTTCCTTCATTTCTAGGCTCTCTCTACATCATATGCAGCCCAGCCTAAGTGATACACTGGCAACGAAAATGTGGGAAGAAGCAGAAGCAGCCTTGGTGACACTGAAGTGTCTCATTAATGGAGTTTATTTTTTCCCTCTGATCTTCTTAAGGACATTAAAAAATTGCATTGGATCCTAATTTCCTTTTCTAGACGTGAGAAATGCTGTGAGGGGTACCAGCTATGCAACCCAATTACACTACTAATGCATCTATGAAGCCTAATTTACAGGCACATTTTCAGATACAAGTCAGAAGAATCAAAATGCAGTTTATTAAAGCTGTAAGGGGAACACACTGTGGGGCCAGTTCTGATGCTGCGGTAGATTCAAGGGTTCAGTAGCAATGAGCTGGACTACAAGGATGGAGAAGCTTTTGTCAAATTTCAATGTGCTTTGGATCATGCCTGCATTAAAAAAGAGATCACAATGGTTCTCATCAATGGTTGTAGAAACCAGATGCCACTGTTTGGTTATTGAGGTTTTACTTCCAGGAAGCATGTAAATCCTCTATTTTATCAACACATCTCCTTTTTATAATATGAGTGACAGATGGAGTAAGTGGAAATTGCATAATAAAATGAGCAGAAGCTGATATCATTTTGAATTTGTTCAGACACTGATGATTATCTCGTGCTTTGAATAACAGACATCTGTATGCCTCATTAAAGCAGGAGTCTTTGAGCTACCATGTCACAGCTGCAAGTTTTCCTAAGTTTTCCAAATAAAACAACTGGTTTAACCACCAAAACCTCAGTGCTGTGGTATCTCAATAAAATTAAACAGCGTTGACTTTTCAGGACTCACTGGCTCCTTTGCATTAACGTCAAAGTCCCACAAAAGCAAAACCCACTGTGGGATTTATACCATGTAAACAGTCAAATTAATCCAGACCTCAGTGAGAGATTAACACAAAAGAGCAGAAAGGTGCAAAGCACAGTTTAATTAGATCATTATATTCCACAATGACCAGCACATGGATTATGAAGATTCAGCTTTATTAAAGTTCTGGACTATGCTTATTTTGGTAGAGAGATGATATTCCTATGTAATATCAAGTTCAGTAATAATTTCTATTCAGTAATAATTATTATTACATTATTACAGATCCAGTGTGATCACTTATGCAGCGAAGCACCCGTTTTACATTTCCAGCACTCGAAACCACTGAGTAGAAATAATTTAGCTAAAGTAAGAGCTAGTGTTTTGAGACAGGAGAGAGAGAGAGAAACACACCTGAATATCACCACAGTGATCCAGTCCTAAATCAGATCTGTTTATACAGGATCTGGGCCTCAGGAATCATTATCCATGAAGTCCAGCGGGGGCTGTGATCAGTGGCTGATAGGCAACAAGCTTAATCTTACTTTCTCCATCTCTTGAGGGTTGCAGGCTGCTGCAGCCTGTTGCTGGGGCGGGTCAGTCAGGCCAGCCCAGGAGCTGGGTGGGCTTGCTGGGTAATTTAAAGAAGCATGCTGCTCTTCAGAATAGCCTTAATCAAACATATCAAAAGTCAGAAAAAACAGATACAGTTTGAGAAGGAGCAATGGGGACAAAAGCCAAAGGGGTGGCTGAAATAGGAATGCTTGTAAACTAGGAAATGCAACTTCTGTGAGCTGAATAGCAATGAGATGTGAGATAACTGGACTGAGATAGCAAGGACATGGAGTGATGGAGAGTTTGTACGAGAACTTGCAGTGGGTACATGGGAACAAGGGATGAGCACAAAGTGTCTATTCAGTAGATTAATGAAGAATCAAGAACGTAAAAAGCAAAGGATGTTTTTTTGCTCAGAGGGATAAGTAAAATGCAGTTGTTCCATAGGAGCATTCACAGGCTTAATCGTGCTGTTGAATAAACTCCACGTCAGGGTGCAGGGGCACTGCATGGTGGGTGTACTCACTGTCCACCACTCCGAAGCTTTCAACCTTTCCACCTGGGCCATGTTGCTCCCCTTAGCACCAACTCTGCACAGTCCTGGAGGGAACCATCTATCCAGAAGCCTGCCCAACAACTTCTTACAACTCTGTTGGTTCAGGAGTACTTTTAATTCATCATAGAGGCCCTTTATGCCTAACTCAGTACTTCTTAACTCTATCAAAGTGGAGGAAAATATTTCCAATGCACATAAAATTCAGGCCCTGAGCTTCTTCAAAGACCCCAACAGCTCAGTTGCTATGAATCGCCCTGTTATGAGTCGTTATGAAATCTGTTAGACTCTTTTTTGTTTATCTAAGAACAATCAAAACCTTCATCACAGGACTCCCTTTGTGCAGGATCACTTGGTGTATTGAGCAGTTACATATTGTGACATGAAAAAATTTTCTGAGAACGCCTTTTTCTTGTAATAGAGTATTAACTGCATTTGTACAATACAGAAGTACATTATTTTCTGCATGGTTTTGTTTCTGGCCACATTACCAGGCAGAAAAAATACTTATCATTCACAAATGTCAGTTCTGAAAAATAATTCTAAGGCACATAAATCATGCAACAAAAATGCTCTAAGAAAGCCCCTTACTGCTTTATTCATGCCCTGGAGCTTGCTGATCATTACATATACAACACATGCTTATTCTAATAAAACGCGTTAAGATTTTATGGCACAGTGTCTTGAAATCACTCAGAAACAACCTAGAAATGTCATTAGTGGGTGACTGTGCCATGTGAATTATAGCTTTTGCCCAGTATATTATTTTATACTCTGAGAAATTTGATCTACTCAAATCATAATTCTTTTCATCTGAACATTAACCCTGCTCCATCTATGGGTGAGTGACTAACCTGGCTCCAAGTTCATTCCCCTCAGAGAGCAGAGCACACGCCAGCACATTAGGAAAACAACAAGCCAGTGTCTGTTCCATGGTATGCTAAAAACATCTGGTAAAATAGTTCTTGTTATATTTGGTGCACCCTAAACAGCTACTTCGAGATAGCAGGGCAAGCACCAGTATTTCAAAGGAAAAAGGGTAATAATGTTTTATTTTGTCACTTGGCAAAGAAGATGCTAAATAAATCATGTGAACTATTCGGTGCTGAGGGACACGTTATATTTTCTATTTCTGCTCTCTGCTCAGTCTGATGTGACTTTAGTACATGCAGAGCTGATGAAAAAAAAGCCTTTCTTAATCTCTGAAGTATGGCTTCCTCAGTATTGATTGTAAATTGGTTTTTTCTAGGTGAACAGTCAGAATCTGGGGCAGCTGGAGCAACTGTGAGGAATGACAACACAAGGTTAAATCAACATCTCTGTCATCCTAGAGCTTCCTCTACAGCTGGGCAGGTCTTCCCCATTTTCCTCCTTTTCCTTCCTGCATCTTTCCTACTGGTGCATTGAGATGAATGCTTGTGTTGGCAAATCTCTCTGCATCCTTATGTCACCCCAGGAAGTCCCAGGGGGGGAGGATGCTCACCAATGCTACGCATACATGCAGCCAAATCCCGCTGAAGAGAGCGTGTGCAGTGTCAGCAGCCTTCCCCTGGATATCTATGCTTCCCTGCTTGGAGCTCAGGTCTGACAAAAGTTATGATACCTGAAAGTAGTCTATCAGAATAGCAATAAACATTCACTAATGCAACAGAGTGCCCGACTTTCATGAAGCCTTTCTTCACAGGCACTTTAAACAGAGGATTACAGTCCCCTTGATGTAGCATAAATCCTGGGTGACACGTTGGATGCCATGAATCAAATCTACACTCCAAGAGCTGCCACCAGACAGCATCTGGCTCCTGAAGGCAAGGGGAGAGAAGCGCGGGAGGAACGCCCCTTCCCTGCCTCGCCGTGCTCCTTCAGTGCGAGAGTTACGAGGCCATCGAGCTAATCAGCACCATGAAAATATGATTTCAATGTCTCTAATGTGTGACAGCAACCTTTGCTACGCTGCCCTGCTAATGTGTCTCAGCTGTCTTCTTCGGTCTTCCGCACTATGAGGGATACTAGATCGGTGCTTAGCAGCTTGGGTAAATCAAACCTGCTGAGACAGCTGTCTTTTGTGCTGGGACATGTGTCCATCACCAGCCGAACCAACGAGCAACTCCATTCACATCTGTTTGCAGATCCACACTTTGACCATGCGACTGCGAGGACCTTCCGGCTCTCCCCTCCTCTGCATGTGACTTTTGCTGTGTCCTGATTATATGCTGGGATGAGGATGGGTATGAGCATCCCCTGGCTTAACCCAGGGACACAAGTGGGGAGGGTTAGCTATGGGACCAGGACCCCACAGTGCATTGGAAACACTGCTGGTCTGCTCATCAGAGAGGCTAATCCCAGAGAACTGGGGGGGCAGTGGGGGGGCAGGGGGTGAGATTTTTATTCTTTCACTGGCCTTTATTGTTTTCTCAAATTTTCCCAACCACATTCAGAAACGCATGCAGGCTTGAGTGTGGGGAAGGGGAAGGACTCAGTCCTCTTCTCAATGGTATGCATTTTGTCTTACATGCAGTATGCACTTTGAAATGGATGTTGTTTTGAATTGCAAAGTTAGACCAGATGTAACCTTGGACCAGGGATTGCAACTTCAGCTGAGAAACACATGTTTTTCAGGTGTTCTCACTACACCTGATTTGGCTAGCTGGATACTGCTTCTCTGGCAATGATTGCAAAGCAGAGTTTTTGTAATAGACGAATAGGAATAATTCCATATTACACAAATCCAAATCAACCAAGTATAAATGGATCAAATATAAACAGATGTAAGAATTGCAATAGATTGCATTTAGAGGAAGACTGCTTGTTTTCCTAAGAGGTTAGGTACAGTATCAGGCAGATTAGTATTTCCTTCTTGAAATCTGATTGTCAAAGAATTGAATAATGGCTCAAATGTTATACTCATATTGTTTCTCCGTAAATGATGAGCTTGAAATTTTGAGACATCACATAAGTGCCATATACTTCAGGTGTGAAGCCAGAAAACTTGTTCAGTCAATGTGGATATTTGTAATGCATTAATTTTCACATTTCAAGGGTATATAGCCTTCTTTCTACATGATGTTATGAAGTCATATAAAAAACCCAAGTCTTTTGTGAACTAAAAAGAAAGAAAAGATTCTAAGGAAAAATATAAATGGAGGAAATGATTCAAAGACATGGAAGGAAATAAGTAATCTAAACAGCTGTAGTATCACAAATGCAAAAAATAATTTCAGACATAAGAGAAACATGGTCCCCAGTGATAGTTATACAGCTGTGTAGATATAAAGATGTAGAGATACGGAATTCATATAATAATGTCCTTTCCACTTGGAAAGATGTAGTCAACTTATGTCATATTTCTTTCTTCAGAATAATGAAAGTGAACCCCCCCCAAATATGTCTCTAAGGAAAAGTAGTACTTAAATATTATCACCTTAGGTGAAAAGTAAATAAGGAAATGGTTGAAGAAGTGATGGGGAAGGACAGAAAAGAAGCTAGAATAGCAGACTGAGTTTAGTTCAACAATATCAAAAGATTCACATTGATCTGGAAATAAGTCCATCATCCGATCCTTTTACGGTGATGGTACTCTTGCTGCTACAATAATCTTGGAGCAACCAAGGCATGGAACTCAATTATAGATGGTGGAATAAAATAGATTGAATGAAATGGTTTTATACTGGAACCTGTCATTTATCAAAGAAGAAACATTTTTTCCCCCTTTCATTCTAAAATGTTTCTTAGACTGGGGATGGGACCACACTCCTAAAACAAGGGTAAAAGGCCTTCCTCTGCAAGGTCATGCCCCACAGTAAATTCATAGGACATTTGAACTCCAGGATCTCATAACAAAAGTTTAAATTTTCTTTCCCAGGGATGAATGTCCCATCAGTCAGATTAGGGACTCTTACCAGACTGATTCCTCTCTTTTTAGCATCATTTGATCTTTCTGATTGACAATGTCAAAGTCTCACACCACCACTGAATGCTCACAGCTCACCCATCTTTCATTTAACCCATGGTCTTTCTGTTTTTGCAAAATCTTGAAAAAAATCTTATCATTCAAAGTATGAAAATTATTTTGAATTCTCAGAAATGGAAATGGGGAAACCATGTTGCAAAACAGGAAGCTTTTTTCTCTAAACTCTTCCACACAGCAACACATAAGAATAAGTCCCAAAAGACTAAAGTCAATTTAAACACTTTTTACATTTTTTATCAGACATTTCTTTCTTAATGTGCCTAGTTTTTCTTTCCAGGCTGATGCAGGGGCTAATGTGCTAAAATTCTTGTGGATTCCTTGTTATTAGGTAGAAAAGGCTCATTTTTCTCTTTATTGAATTAGCTACATAAAAGGCAGAAGAAGATCTTTTACACTTAACAATCTACAGTCAAATGCAATGAGATAGTTGCAGTTTTATAAAGCATCCTTCACTAAATGAAATTCTAACAAATGAAAGTTCAGCACTTAGAAATACGCATCTGTTCAAACTGTCATGTAAAATCTTTTGCCTTCAACTTCTGTTATATCAAAGTTTCCACTTATATCTAGAGCTACAAAGTCAGATTGATTGTCAATGTTAGAAATGGATGAGTCCTTTAAAAACTTCTCCTTTAAAATCATTTTATGCAGTCCTCAAAGCAATAACATCAGAGATATTAAGAGCCCCAGAGGCTTTATTTTAAAGACCACATAGAAAAAAGGAGATATTTTAATATTAAAAAGTCTTTTATATAACTCCCCCAGTCAGGGAGTGAGGGGAGAAGCTCTGCTAAACCTTTTCAAAATATGTGAGCCAGCTTTTGCTGCAGACCCTGGAGTGTCTCAGGCTGGGTGTCAAATTGTATTAGCTACCCTTCCAATGCTCAATCCACGAGAAGGGAAGCTGAGGGTTACTGCTGATGGCATATGGACTGTGGCAGCATCAGTATAGGAAGGTGTATCTTGGAAAGTGCAGCAGTCAATATGCAAAATATAAATCGATTACATTTCTTTGTAGCTTTAATAGCTGTTGCCTGCCAGGCTGAAGCTGTTCAGACTTGGTTACACATTCCTGATAGCACTTGGATGATGTAGTAGGACTTGCTTTCAATAGACGTTACCTATCTTCTGTCAAATCTTTCTTAAACTGTCTGTGAAGCTATTCACACAGCTTCATTTCCAGTAGCCACAAGCCTTTGTGAGGAAGCAGACTACCTTGTTGAAGGCTGACTTCCAACAAGAAAGATTTCTCCATGATCAGTTATGTAGTACCCAATGCAATGTCAACAACTGAGAATACCGAAAGATTCCCAGAATGCTCCTTAGACCTCTCTCACATCTGATGACTCACTGTTGGGTGAGGTTTGCATTTTTTTTGAAGTTTGTGCATTGCAAATGTTCAAGGGCCTCAGATCCTGAATCTGAACTAAGCTATAACTCAGCCACATTTTCCTTGTGGAGTGGGAGCTGTGATGTGTTGGGAGTTGCTTCACCATTCAAATATTTTCAAGAAAAAGATAGCAAACTAGTAAAAATCAAAGCAAACAGTAATTTCCACCACTACAATTGGCCTGAGAAAATTAAAAGGAAGGTTATGCTGATTTCCCAATCAAATCCTACCGATTCTTACTTTTTAGTACATATACATTTCTAAGATACCCTCAGACAGCTTTCTGGCTAATACCAATAGATGTTATTATTTACAAGCAAGAATGCAATATGAGACACAAGGATATTGCCCTTAACACTTTTTCCTCAAAAAACTAAAGTAGAGTTCATCATGTTGTTAAGAAAACATCCCTCTGAAGTAGTAGATCTCAACTCATGCTGACTGATCTCAGTTTGTGTCTGTACCTGACACAGACACCGATCTGAAGTAAAACTGAGGACAGAGCCACGCAGAGACCCCTTCAGCATCCACATCGAAGGGCCTCCTCACATGCTGAGCAATTATATGGAAACTGTCTCACTGCTGGTTCGTAGCCCCCTGATCTCATACCAGGTCCCTCCAAGAGATAGCAATTGAACAGGATGGCACCGGTCCACTTTACTGCAATGCTCCAGTACTTCCATCCTCCTTTTCCTGACTGAAGCCAGCTGTACACAGATTCATTTCTCATGTCCTTATTTATTGTTGGTTCACCTTGCTTGAAACATGGCCGCTTCCCTTCTTTGAAAGGTGCCTAGTGTTTTCTAGTATCATCTAATGGAAGTTCTTATCAACTGCTGTAATATATTTGGCATCTCCATAAAGCAGCACACCTTGCTGGACCACAAGAGGAAACTACAAACCTGTAAATATTCCTGTCTTCTTGTCACTCTGCCTCCAAGGATACATCTGAGGGGGACTGTGAAGGCAAGAAGCCTGCCATGGTCTGGACCCGTGCTGGGAGGTGAGGGAAGGAGCCTGGAAAACCGACTGTGCTACCTCAGGGGTCTTCTTGTCAGACCTGTCATACAAGCTATCCCCAACGTCAAGTGCACACTCAAGAGACTGATGTGAATGCTTAGCTCTGTTCCTTAAGCAATACATGCATTATGTAGGTTTGCTTTGAACTGGAAAAGAAGAATAGGGTGCTGGACATCTGGGACTCTCCCACTGATGTAGCAATGCATCGCCCGGATCTTTCCCTCATTCTTTTTATTTTAATTCTGCTGCAAAATCTGAAAGAAAAGTTCCAGTATGTTTCTGACAATCCAGCTGCATCAAAAGAGCTCCCAGTTCTACCACCTGACTGTCAGGTACTTCAAAACTAAGCTTCTTTCCTTTTCCCTCCCCTTTCCAAGGCTTTTTTTCATGCCAGCGAATGTCACAAAACACCTGCAAATCAGACATGGCAAATAAATTTGTAGAAATGCTCAGATAAAAGTTCTTCTCTAGCAGGTTAACAGGTTGCTGCTGAAGAAAGAAGGAAAGCATCTCCTCCTCCCCACCCCGGTGTTTAATGGATGTATAGTCCATGTGCTGGGAGCAGATGGCACAAAAATGGTAGGAGCTGTGTCCAAGGAAAGTAAAAATGCTTTGTCATGGACATTCCCAAAAGAGAGGGAAAATATGGTTCACGATTCTCCCACCGGCAACCTGCAGGCCTTCCCAGCCTCTTAAACTTTGTTCCAGATGCAAATAGTACTCTAAAAAATCATACTCTAAAAAGAAGGACTTGAAATATAATAAGCTTCTATGAACAGCTTTAAACTTAGAATCTACATTTATGACACTTTAAATACAACAGATGGATCCACATAATTAGCATCTTATCTGCATATATTTGTAGATAAGAAAAGAATACCCTTAATGAGCAAGTGGGGAGCCTGTATTTTCCTAATACACCAAAGTCTTTGGGTCACAGCTCTATCTTTGCACCAAATATAAAATTTCTACTGGCATCACAAGGAGCAGTGCAGGTGGAGGATGCCTTAATCCTTTAAAAGTGAAGAAGGCTTTTAGATGCCCTGCCTCCCCAACCCCACAATTTCTATAATTCCAAATGTGAAAGGAAAAGCAAGAACCACTTTAGGAAAGAACTAACCTTACTTCAAACACTGTTAGACCATCTAGACTTAACTTTTTAAAACCTCCACTAATTACTTGGGGCCTGGTGGAGCTGCTGCTATGAACCTGACATACTCAAGTTTCTGTTGTAGCCGGTAGTTTTCAGAAAAGACAAACCATTTTTGCTTGTATGTCATGACGAATGCTCCAGGAGCAAGAAATACCAATGACAGGTCATCTTATTTCTTCTTTCAGAGATCAGAACTAATCTTATCAAAAAAGGAAGAGAATTCAAGAGATTATAAGGGCTTATAAAAAATGTATAAAGGAGAACTTATCCTTGATTTTTGAACGTTCAACTTCTTGTGCTTTAAACTGGCCAGAGTTTGGGCTCCAATATTAACAGCGTTCATACCCTGACTAAAATGAGCCTATAGTTCATTGACTTTCATTTATCCTGCCTTGAACTATTTAAGCAACTGAACCAAGGGTCATACATCCATAAAAAACAAGCCAGTGGAGAGGTAAGAAAAGAGTTATAATGTTGTCTTACCCTCACTCAGATAGGAAGAATATCCACCTGAACATTGTTTTAGGTCACTATTGCTGAACTACCTCCCCATGAGCAGTGTGAAAGAAGTAAGTATTGAGGAGACACCGGAGGAGACAAGAGCTGTGGACTGGTGAGCTACTTCCATGGGTGAAAGATGTGAAGAAAACACTCCTGATAGTTGGGAAAAGATGTGGGAAGAAACAAGTGGAACCAATTAAAAAATAAGACCTATCACTCCTGTAAATCCTTCTAAGGGGTGGGTTTTTTTCTGTATTGGCCCTGTACAGAGCAAAAAAATCTCTGAACACTTTTCGTATTTTAACTTGGAAACTAGACCAGTCTTTTTAATTGACATTTTAGTAAAAATGAATTTATACTTGAAATTGTGAATTTGATAGTTTCTGACAAACTTTAGAAGGAAAGTCAGATGTAAATTTCAGGTTTGAATAATGCAAGTACTGAGCAGCAGGGACAAGCAGTTACAGACATAATGTGTTGAAGACGATTAAAATCAGAAAGATGAGTCTGCAGCTTCAGCACAGCAATTCTTCTGCCATTTTTTTAATTTGAGGAAAATTAAAGTAGGCACCATATGCCAGCAAGAGGAACTGCAATAGATCTATAGCTAAAAGACATAAATTTTTTTTTCTTCTTACTTTCTTGTTAATTCTTTCTCTTTTTTCTTTCTTTTTTCTTTCTTTTTTCTTTCTTTCTTCCTTTTTCTCCTGCCTGCCTCCCTCCCTCCTCATCTCTTGTTCTCCCTCTCTCCTCATCTCTTGTTCTCCCTCTCTCTCTCTCCCCTCCCCCGCCCCATCTTTCTCAAAAATCCCTTTTGCTAAGAAATTGTACAAAAGGAGCAACTGAACAAAAGAAACTACCATGCCAAAACTATATCAATCAGTTCGATAGATTTTGTTATTGATTCAGTAGAATTTGAATCTATGAAAAATCTGTGAGTTTCAATGTATTCCAATTTTATAGGATTAAAAAATCTGAAATTTTGGATTGTTTTATCTCAGTATTTTTCATCCCTGATTTTGTTTCAAGACACAAATGATAATGATTATCTTTTGCATACTAAATTATTTAATTTTACAGGAGGACTAAACATATTGACAACAATATACCCTTCCCAAGGAACACAAGAAACTACAGCTAATCCACAACAAGAAATCGCTACTGAGCTTTACAGGGGCATTTGCTAACACATGATAGTGCAGAGAGCAGTGCTTCTGCTGAAATAAAATTAAGGCACCTATTCTGAATGAGAACTTTTTGACAAAGCCACGCATGTGGAGTGCAGACTTATTTCCAGCCTGTGCCATGCTGCACCTCTCCCTCAGCAGAGGACAGACTCAGCCAGGCGATGGTAACGGAGGAGCCCACAGGCAGCTCCCACTCGGTACCAACAATTACACCACCTGCGTCACCTTGCCTTTATCTAACAGTGCAGCAACAAGTTCTCATGCGGACGTCCTCTCTGTTTGGCAGTAGAAATGATGAATGGAGTTGTTTACTTGTAAGAAAACCCTATAAGAGCTTGAATGACCAACACGGGGTAACAACTGCAGAGACAGGGTCTGCATGAAGTGTTGCGCCCAGACTGGAGTTCCACACCGCACCGCACAACTCTGCGTCCCCAGCATCTCACAGCAGGCAAGACTATTTATGCTATTGCCTCTCTTTATAGTGTTGGATCCAACAAATGCCACCTGAACTGATACTTTGCAGAGCCTGAGTGTGTTTCTTACCAGGGTCATAATGAACCAGCATCTCCTGGTGCAACACAGGTGCCTATGTCTATGCCACTGAACCAAGGCTGTTCTCCCAAGAAGGCCTTCTGTCTTTAAAAAAGTGGTTTTGAATGAAGCTATAGTGGGTCAGTGCCAAAGAGCGGAAAGAACAGAACTGTTCAGTGGTCTTCTATACACACGGACACTGTTAGTGTTACAAACCATATTTCAAAATGACTTGCAACTAGTGAAAAGATCACATTTACTGTTTCACCCTCTGCTCTAAATTCCTATCAGCTTTTCTTATCTCTTCACATATAAAAGAAAAAAACACCTGATGAAAACTAATGTAAAGAAAATAAAGAGAAAGTGTCCCTTTTCAGAAAAAATAGCAGAGATCAAGCTGCTGGGAAAAAACATCTGCTGCTGGGTTTCATGTTGACATTTCTCCCCACAGGAAAAGTTAAACTCCTTCTGCCAGGACTTGGTGAGACACAAATAATGGTTAGAGGAAAGCAGAGAGTCACTGCATTATTTCACTTGGCAGTAAGAGTTGTGTTACCCTCCCCAGTGACAGTAAGACACCTGGAGGGAGGTTTGCAGCACAATGACCTGGGCTGAGCCGCCCTGCAGCCACAGACAGGGGTTTTTAGGGTTCCAGAGGGGGTGGATTTAGTGGTAATTTCTCAGGATTGGGTTGCAGACTCTGCAGCTTCACTCACTTCGGAGGATCTCAGATCAACAAATGTCCGTGGCCTAAGTGGAGAGCTGACCCTCCTGGCTGATTTCACTGGCAGGCTTGCTAGGGTAGGTAAATAAACATTACAAAACCTTCTAAGGTGGCTCATTCTGCTGGCAGATGTTCAAGTAGGATTCTGGAGCAGACACCTTAAGCCCATGGCACGTGTTGCTGCCCCGCAGCTGCCACCTCTAAGCCTTGGACCTTGTTTTTTCCCCCAGATATCCCCATATCTCTTAGGCATGGACAGGATATAACACAGAAAGTAAAATAACATCTTGCGAACTTCCCAGCTGATGGCTGTTTAAACTACGTCTCCTTGTGACTCTGCGTAGCTCTCGGCTTCCTGGTCTACTGCCATGTGAAAGCGAGCTGTTTATTTGGGGGCAGTTTCAGGAGAGTCCGGTCCCAGCAACGCTGAATGCCGCTGAGGATATTCTGGTCCTCATGAGGGCTACTGACACCTTCAGACACTGCTGAGTCCATTAAAGAAGTGACAGAATTAACCAGGCTCAAAATCACCTATAATTAGAGTTCATCTAAAACCTTCCCTTTACTTTGCTGACCACTCTCTGCCCTAGTAGTAACTGAGTGACACTACAGCATTCACACAGAATCTCCTTCATTCATGAAAAATCTAACTGAGAAAAGTTTGCCATTAAAACAGGAAAGAGGTTAGAATCATCTGATATTTCATCTATGACAGATGAACTGCATCTATGAAGGAAAGCTCAAATGAGACAGAGTAAGCCATTTCCAGAGTTTCCATTTTCCAGCTGGTCTGAGTCAAGTTCAAGAGGTACAAATGACTTGTCAAAAGGGACCAGACATGAAGGAAATCAGTAACCCAGGCAAGGCTGAGAACCAGCTCCTGGAGAATCAGAGTATTTTACTCTGGTCAGTAAAGAAGAACTGACTAGTGAAATATTGATGTGGGATTCATGATAAAAAGGAGTTGCTACATGAAATACAGAGAATAAAGATTTTCCAGGCTATAAAGAGTATTGTCCAGAATAGTTGGCATGTATAAACCCCCAAAAGCCAGAGATGCTGACAATGATGTTTGAATGAGCACTGAGAGAGTTTTAGCATTCCCTTGCTGACTGATGTATTTTCCTTTTAGCATTCAGTTTCAACACAGGCTGGAGAGTCATTAAACGTCAGGAGAGATCCTGTTTTGGAAATGAAGGTGTCTGTGTGGGCGTAAGATTAAATGTTCCCCCATCTTTCAAATGACTCAATGTCTGAAATACCCAAATGCAATATTTTGGTTGAAACACTGCTTAATCCAAGCCCAGCCATAACTTTAACTGTTCATAGAGATCTGCAAAAGGGCAAAGTATGCTATCTGTCATTATACTGAATTAAGAGATTTTACATCCCTTCTGTTCAGTGCTTGGTTCTCTTGGCTGTGTTGTCAAGATTAAGCAAAACAGCACAGACAGCAGGATTTTATAATATCCTTGACATGGCTGCTACCACCTCTAGTTATTATTGGAAAGCTATTTTTCTGAAGCTACAATCTGTTTAGCAAATGACAAAACCATGAAGTTGGGAGAAAGGAGAGCAGGAGGGAATTTTCCACAAAGAGTGTGAATCATGGCTATGGGGTGCAATTTGTATATTCAGAATTTGAAGTATTCTGTGGAATTAAATGTGGGCATGAGTCCACAAGACTCTGTATCCAGTTTTAGGGTGCCTTGTATTGGAGAAAAAATTGCAAGAGCCGCATGATATAAAGTACTGAACAGGTAAAAATTCACTACAGTTATTCAAATTTGATAAAAACTTTGAAAGCATTACTTTTTCCTTGATGACTTTGTTTCAAAGGACCTAAAGCATTCTAACTTCAGGCTGGACCACATGTCATCTGTCACACAACAGCCAGCACAAAACTCAGTGTGCACCTTGGCAAATTCAGTAGGAATATGACCATGGCTTAGTGCCTGTCCTGGACCCTCTGGTACAGCCAGGTGATTTTGCAGTGCAAAGATCCAGAATTAATGAACACGGACCAATGGCCTGATTTCTGTCCCGATAACTAATTAGTGACATGCAGAGCTGTTCCCCCAGAGTGTGTCCAGAAATCCACACTGCAGCAAGCATCAATAATGAAATGAGGGGGGCTTAACACGCTTCAGCTGAGTCTATCCCTGGCATTAAGCGCTCAGCCTCTGAAATTCAGCCTTCTGTAAGAAGATCCCCACCAGCGGTGAGGCAACATAATCACTGGTTACTTTTGAAATTATTGGCCATGGGTTATGCCCTCTGGATTTCAGAAAAAAACACCTGTGACTGTGATTTGTGGTGAGCTTTCTTCACCAAAAACATTGCAGGCCATAAAGATTAAAACAGCATGCCTCAGAAACTAAGCAATTCACCTTTGAGGTATTTGATAGATAGAGCATATTCTTGTGACTACAGCATGGTGATGAGTCACATCCACCAAACTCCAGCAGCCACTAACACTTGGAGTAGCAGAGGAGGGACTACAGAGGTGGGGCACAACTTCCCCCAGACTGGAGGAAAGCCATGAAGACGACATCCCAAACCCCTGACATTCACTGCTCTGCATGACCCGCTGCAGGGATTTGAGGCAATGTTGCTGTCCCAAAGAGAGACCCAGGGAGCTTCCACCACCCACCTGTAAACCCACAGCCCGTCCCAGTGGGTGCAGCTGCTCAGTGGCTCCAGGGCTGAGCTACGCTCCTCTTTCCCCGCTGCAGACGTGGGGTTTGCTCCAGACCTTCCTCAGGGCTGAACTCAGCCTGCTGCGGGGAGGCAGCGGAGAGAAGGGGCTTAGTCCCACAGACTGTGAAGCTCAAAAGTCATCAGGCAGACGCATTAAGGAACAATTTACAGTTTCCTTTCTCTGGGGAACAAGGCTCTCAAATATTGTATTACCTTTCTTCTAGCAAACCCCATGGAATTTATTTTCTGTTACACAGTGTATACATTATCCGCATGAATCATTAGTGCTAAACAGCATTTACAAAATGAGAAAGCAGATGATAGCACTGTTTAACAGCATTAAGCTATAAAATGAAGGCTGCTTGTCAAGTGAGCAAAATACCGGAGTTGAAACTGAAACAGTTCAGCAATGAAAATGCAGAGAGAAACAATTATTGAGTAATCCCCTATATTATTTCTAGCAGGGTTATGTCATAATTGGCCCCTGCATTGAAAATGAAAACAGCATTGGCTTGTGGGGAAAAAAAAAATCAGATAAAGCCAAAAATATGCTTTATTTTTTTTAGTATTTGTCAAGGAAACAAAAATCCCAAACAGATTAATTTCTGTGTCAGCACTTTGAACAACAGCAAAGGCCCTGAAAAGCTCTTTTTTGGCACATTCACACCAGGGCAGTGCCAATAGCCCATCGGTTCACACATCCACGCAGGGCACCTCAGCAGCAGATTTTGTTCCCTCCCAGCCCCACGTCAGGGTCAGCCCAGCCAAGCCTCAGGGCTCGGACGTGCCCCCTTTGCATGGAAGAAATAACTATTCAGTGAGACAGAGTGGAAGAGCCTGGAGTCTGCTTGGGAAGGGAAACTCCTATTTTTCCATCCCAGTGCAATGACTAGTTAAGTACTTTATACTTAATAAAACAGCTTCCAGAAGTAGGGCTGAAAGCAGCCCCCTGGGGAGCCATTTAGCTCCCCCAGGGACAGGGGCTCGCACCCCTCTAGCAGCAAGGGCAGCACCCTGCTCCAACTCTCAGGTCCTTTCAGAGACCTCCAGCTCCTCACCACCCCCCTTGGTGACCCTCGTCCCCAAAACATCTCCAGCAATCTCAGGGCGAGCTCCCAAATACTTTCCGGATGACTAAAAGCTATACTTTTCAACAGGGCAACTACTCAGCAAAGGGGAAGGACTAGGAGGAATGCTGCTCGGTGTAGAGGCTTGCACAAACAGGAGCGAGCGCTTTACGAGCCCTGTTTTGTCATTGTCATCTGGTTCACTGGCTGCTGGGGTTTCATTAATCAACAGGAAAAACTGTCCTCGGCTAATATGGAAAGTCAACCTGTTATGAACTTTCACTTGCTAGAAATGATCCTGGATGAAGAGATTAGCGTGGCTAGAATGAGTCTGAAAAACAGGCTTTCAGCAGTAACCTGTGTTGTCAGGTGTCAGAGAGCAGAGGAGTCCCCTGCTAATAACGCACGTTACAAGTAAATCCTCTCCCCACACTGCCCTTGCTGTAGTATCTATCTATATCACTATTATTGTTTTCCCGACAATTCCTCTAGCTATCCAAAAGGAGAATTTAAATGTCCTGCTGTTCTTCTAAGAGTTTGTCCCTTGAAGCCCATTAAATCTTACTCAGCTATGTATACCTTAGAGAAACTGCTATGCCATGATTAATCATCTCAGATCCAGATATATTTGTGAGGTGGAGATGCACTGAAAGTGGCTGAAGACGTTGAAGGCTATTACAGCAAACTGAAAAAGAAAGAGAAAATTAAAGCCCCCATGCGCTAACTAGATGCAGGGGGTGGGGGGAGAAACAACAAAAAAACAGGATTAAGAAAAAAACAGAACCACAACCCAAACAGAACCTCTTCCTATTACTTCCAAAATGATGTCACTGAACATCCCACTGCTCTTAGGGAAAGGGTGAAAATGAAAACACATGACAATGATTAGTCACATGGAAGAATACACTTGGATACTACCATGATGAATACTGTGTTGGGAAGGGAAGGGAAAATGGTCTATAAGGGAAAGCAGAGTTTGTACATAAAAAAGGAAAGGAGAAAATTATATGATTAAATTCTGGTACTTAAAACGAAGAGGAAATAATAGCTATAAAAATTAGATTCATCTCCTTTAAAAAAAAAGATCTTGGTTTTAAGAGCAAGTGCCTTGCTTTTAAATATCTTGGGTCCAAACCACTATCATCCCAATTGACTTTGAAATTGCATTTTCCAAGCAAAACCCACTGTTGTAACAGCTGCTTCTGGAAAATTTATATGCCTGGAATGGCATATACCTGCTATGCGGTTCCAGTGGCAACAATCTAGCAGGAAAGCCACTGCAGAGTGAGACCAGATGGTAAGACAGAAATAGGAAGTTTCTGCAGTCTTTTTTTAAAATAAAGAACAACTGGGGGGAAAGCAGAGAAAGCTAGGAAAAGGCAAAGTGCAGAGCAAAAAAGGAAAAAAAAAAATAGAGCTAAGCCTGGTGGAGAATAAAAGGGTATGCAACTTGAAATCAACATAAGGCAACTGCTCCTGATCTGCACACAATGAAAACATTCCCTACAGATAACATGGACATCACAGGCATACTCTGCTTTTGCAGTTTACATGTGCTTATTAACACAGGTTTCTTCATTCAGTGACTTTTCCTCAGTTTGACTCTTCAGATGACATCCTATGGCTTCAGTACCAGATACCTGAAATGAGAAAACACTAAATCCTACTTTTTACTTCTAAGGTTCCTCTCACCCTGCTTTCCTGGTTAGGCAGTTTTCACTCCCACAAGGGGTGCTGCTGCCAAATGATTTAAAGGGTTTCCTATATGACCAAGGCCTGAGTATATTATCCCACACACACTAGCACTGCTATGGCGTTGCCCCAGAAGGAGATGCAGTCCATGTCAGACCACAAAGCCAAGGAGTTCAGAAGTCCAACACAAACCTCCTCTGAAGTGCCACAACCTTATCTTCTTAAATGTTGTTGGTTTACCTCTTCTTCAGAGACAGAATGCCACAGCCTCTTGTTTTTATAGTATTTTTTAAACAGTGTCTAGCAGCTCTGAAGAATCCCGACTCCAACCAAAACCACGCTGCCACTGCTCCCAGTGCAGATCGCAGCAGCGAGGATCACTGACAGCCGCTGACCACGCGATGTCTGGCACAGCACCAGCACCATTTGTCTTGTTTTGTTAACTTCACAAAGGGCATGGGTGCTTCTCGGCCACAGAGACATCAGAAAATAAGATCAGATTAAAAGGCTCAGGACTGGTGCCAAAGTCATATTCAAACTATTCTGAATACCTGCAATCAGCTTAAATATTATAAAACAGCAAGCTGCATCCTAATCTCCATCCCCTCTTCCACTTCATTTATTTCACATTAAGCAATACATTCCTTAAGTTACTACTGAAATCGTTTCTCTGAGCACCATAACTAATTAATCCCTCTGCAATTGGATAGTGTTGTTCCAGAGGAACTGCAAATATGGTGCTTGTCAGTTCATTTGGTAGTGCTTGATATATGTGGCAAAGCCTCAACTTCATGATCAAAGTTGCATCAACACTTACCCAAATTAAAGCCTTCTTAGAGCTACCAGAGAAATATCTCCAAGGCTATAAGCAAGCACATGAAAATTACTCTGATTTTATTGATTTTCCAAGCTGGCACTCAGTCCCACGTCTTTCACAGATACGCTGCCTTTGCACATTACGAAGATGCCACTTCTTTGGTTTCACCTTCCCCTCAACAACAGCCTTCTTGGCAGTAAAGAGAGGATGTAAAACACGAATACTATCACACAGTGAACGCACATCAGGAAAAAGGCATTGTCCCCACCGGCCGTCATGTCACAACTTTCAAGAAGTCCCAGGAACAACAGCATTTTGAGGCCAAGAACTGCTAAATGATTAAAAGTCAACCAGATGCACTGTGCAGCAGCAGCAGCCTCTGTGGAAAATTCACAAAGGTTATCCTTTGAAAATGCTAATCAAAAGAAAAACTATTCGCTTTGGTACCAGCCACTCTTTAAAATAACAAAGAGTGTGCTCATTTGGATTGCAAGACTATTTGTGTAAAGACAGGAAGAACATGGGTTTAGCATAATGATGAGGTCATGTTATCAGAAGCCAGCCCAGGCGAACGCATCCCCGGGAGCCACTGGTTTAAGGCAACAGAAAGAATCACCGTGCTGGACTGCAGGGATTATTTTTTACTCTGCAAACGGCACACTTCACTCTGCATTAGTGAAAACTAAGATACAGAGCGTTTTTCACCATTCAGCAGCACATGGGCTTTGGCATTGCAGAATCCATGTCCTTCTCTAAAGCCCAATGAATAATAGGTATTGATAGGCATTACAAGAAGTACATGTACACTATTTCAACCAAATATGTTTGGTTTTGAGTTCCAGGACTCTAGCTTAGAACACATCCCAAAACAGAGAAGACATTATCTTTGTTTTCTAGTAGTTCATTAAGAAGTTCCCAGCTTGCTCCATGCTTGTCATTCTTAAAGCTGCTACCAATGACTGGAAGAGAAAGAAAACCCTACTCACAGATGAGAGCTTGACTAGTATTTGGAAATTACTTTTAATACAGAGCTGCCATAGAGAGCATGCATCAGTAATTTCTTAGGATGTGCACAGGCACGAGACAGCCAAAGACTGACTGCACTGATTGTCCAAGGAGACAAAAGCAGGTTTAAGTGCAAAATATGTTACTGTACAAAGAAGTATTGCTGGGAGAGCACAGTCCTTAGAAATACATCTCTGCAGAGATGAAGCAGTGTCAGCTCAAGCTGCGGGCTGCCCACAGAGGTTGTGGGATCTCCATTCATGGAGGTATTCAAAACTAACCTGGACACAGCCTGAACAACTTGCGGGGTCTGCTTTGAGCAGGGGCTTGGACTAGAGACCTCCAGGGGTCCCTCCCCATCCATGTGAGCCTGTGACTCTCTTAAACCAGCTTGGAGCATGGGCAGAACTGGCCGTAAGCACCTGCACTTGTGCAGATACATCTGTTTAACAGAAGAAATAGAGAAGAAGGTGCTGTTTCAAACAGGAAAACGTGCACTGCTTAACCTTTCTGATTCCACGTGAGCAAGGTAGGTATTAGCTGCACTCTACAATCCAGGGAACTGAGTCGCGGAGGGCTGGACTAACATACCCAAACCCACATGGTAAATCAATGTGCAGTTCTGGGTCTTGGGGCATTTCAGTCGGTGACCTTGCCCTTAATCCTTTATTCCATGCTATTTCTCAGAAGAATCAGGGATTATCAGAATATGCTAGTTGAACAGAAAATGGTTCATATTTTGACCTCATTCAAAAGAGTTCTTTGAAGTGATTAATTTGTTTGTGCATTGTAATTTCATTTACACACAGTTCAAAGGTGGAGCATTCTCCTTCTTTATGGAAGCAATTAGAGCCTGTGCTTTTTTCCAATTAAGTGACCCCCCGTCTTCTTCTAAGGGGTTGTAAACCAGAATTAGATGATTCTAGGGGGGAAAAAAATCTATAAGAGTAATTCATACTAGTTGGCCCCAGATGAGGTACTGAATTCTGATGATGAAGTGAGTTCCTCTATCAAAGGGTCTTATTCAACTGAGGTGTGGGAATACCCTCCTGTGATAAAAGCACATATTAGTCAAGAAATAGCTTTCAAGGATGGCTGCTGCCAACCAGCATAAATCAAGGACTGCAACTGATTAACTAATTTAAACACTAAAGACAGCTTTGGTTGCTATGGCAATAAAAGAAAGGTCAAAACCCTGATGACCTTGGATGCTCATGATCCTCTGGAGATTTCAGAAACTAAAGTCTGGAAATATATTAAAAGATATAATGCTAGCCAGATTGCCTTGTAATGGCTTGGCTGTTTTGTCAGCTGGAAGACAGACTTCGCAGCATGTTTCGCACTAGTCTCCAGTGTGCAGCTAGCTCTGACTATCTGATATCTTTTCAGCATCAAAAATCAGCTGGGACATCTGAGAGCCTCAAACATTTCCTTTGAGCTCCATTGTTGGCCTGTTACTCTCAAATACCAGTTCCCTTCCTCATCGAGCACTTTATTAGCAAGTTCTTAGCACCAAGCTACCTTCCTGGGTAGCTGCTCCTAAATTCATTGTACTTTTTATCCTACATACGCCTTAGAGGCTTGATACGGAGCCTTTTGATGCATAAAAAGCCACTTTAGAAAGTGGCGGAAAAGCAGCACCTGAATGTCCCACGAGAAACCAGCAGAGCCCAGTGGAGCCCCACCGATCTGCTGCACCTGAGGACGTGGCCAGTGTTACTTAGGAAATACCTGGCCAAATGTTACACGCAACTGCTGTTTGATCTCGACTGTCTTCAGCAGGACGCTATAAGGATCCTCCTGCTTTTAACCACCTGACCCTCACAGCAGCAGGGAACTTAGAAACTCTGCCTGGATCAGCTCCGAATTCAGCTGTCGCATTTTATTTACAGGCATCTGTGAGAGGCAAGCAAAAATAAGATGACTGTGTGACCAGAACAGCCTTATTGTGTAAAGCATTTGCCAAAAATGCCTCAAATTTCAATAATTACATAGGCCAGCCTATTAGCCTTTTATGGAAAACATGCTCTTCGTTTCAAGACATACAAAATAGTCATATGTCTTGTGTTTGAGTACAAACACTGATTTCTTTTGTCAACATGGTAGGCAGTTTTTCTGAAAACAGGACTTCTTCTGTGCAGAAGGCCTTCACTGTTTCAAAATAAATGCTGTTTCCAAGCAAAAAGCCTCAGAACATCAAGATCATCTGTTATACCCCATTGCATTCACGAAGATTCAGATTACATTCCAATCTTACTTTCTAGAAAATATCTAAGCATGCTTTCCTCAGTTTTTAATTAAGATGCTTATCTATAATTGGCATGACATTAGTATTGTATCGTACGTTAACCAGGCTAGCATCTACACTTGTTCTGCCTAAAACCACAGCCACCAAAATTACCATTGAAGCTGCAAACTGGCCAAACCCCTGAAATAAATGCATTCTTGAGCACTCCATTTGTCTTTAGATTAGCCACTTAGGCTTATTTGTCCGTTTACCAGTTTTAAAATATTTTAAAAGCTGATCAATAAATTGGAGGTGTGTGCTTCTTACCCACTAGGGGACTTTACAGACTTCATGAAGAGCATAGAAAAAGCTGGTTTTGCCTGGGCATCACAGAGGAAAGCAGGATGATAAGGAATCAGTCAGTTCGTTGGCTTAAGGAAGGTGATAAGATTCATGGACTGAGGACAAGGATTGAAGTTTTTTGTTACAATGACATTCTAGACAGTGCCTGATTCACCTTCAGCAGGGCAGGCATAGGGCACCAGAGAGCATCAGTTCAGCTACAGCGGTCCCTTACTTTCTTGAAAGGAAAGCATCCAGGCGGCTGGCTTTAGTTTTCCTAACAAGAAAACACTCTGGGTCAGCTCCATAGGACATCAGGCTTATTTGAATATTAAATACTTTAATTGCCACCTATCTTTATCCTCTCTTTTTTCTGCCCTGAATCCATGAAAGCTTTTGTGACAGCTGCATGCTGTTTATGTCTGTGAGAGCACATTACGGCCCACTTGGGAACGTCAGTATTGATGCACAGAGCTCCCTCTGCATTGCCCCACCAAGAGCAGAGGGACTCATCCTTCCACTATAAAACTGTAGGGTGCTGGGGAGGGTTTCACCTGTAAACATTTTAGCTATCAGCGTATCTACAACCTTCAACCTTACTGCATAGTATTTATATGCTATAAACTTCCACCTCCACCCACAGGAGAGCTGCTGTCACTGAAGGAATGAAGTTTTCTCTGATATCTACCCAGATATCTACCACTTTTCACTCCTGGAGAAGATGGTTTCTGAGGAGGAACAGTAGACATTGCCCCTGGTCCATCTCTGCACGGCATGTACACCCAAACTCAGCCTCACTTCACTGCCAAGCTGTGGCCATAACTAGACTTTTCACCATGAAAGCTGGAATTTTCACAAGAAGTGCCAAATGGGAAAGTCCTGGGGAGATGGGTCCCTAAATTCCCCATCCTCTTCCAAGTTACCAGCCCCAGTTCCTTCTCCCTATAACACTTCACAATCTCAAGCTAAAAAAAAACCCCAACAAATTAGCCTCTGAGTCTTTTTACATTTTGAAATCTTGGCTTTTCTTTCCCATTGAAAGGAAGACAGAGACGAGACAGGGGAACTGGCTTCAGGGGAAGGGAGCCACTGCTGTCCTGTGCATGTGCCTCCCCAAGTGCCCCATGGTGCCTGTCCCCACATGGGGCTGTTTCGAACACCTTTGGCCCTTCTGGCTGAAGTCTTCCTCAGGCTGCAACACCAGGACATGGTGCAGTGTATCATCTTCCTGAGTGACTGTATCTGCAATAGCAGGGGGGGAATACAGCAATAGAAAACATACAAGCCAGCAGTGAACTGTGTCTCCCTAGCATTCCCTCTCCCTGCTTTTCCCCTCCACCCAATTTCCTACTCCTGCCTTTGCTCTCCTCCCCCACCAGCAGCAGATGATGTCCCCGCCACCATGTGCTGCTGTCCCGTCACGGAAATAATGCCTGGGTTTCCCCCTCCCCTCTTCCCACCCGCCCCCAGCTACGTGGCACTAGCCCAAGGTTTACAACGGAGGAATGTTAATAGGAAAACCCGACTGAACCAGGCAGACATTTAGCAGATTTTCCATTCTGTGCTGCTGGCAGGGCTGAACACAGAGCCATCGGAGCGTGGGCTGTCGATTGGGGCTCACTGATCGCTGGGCAGCCTAAACGCGGCATGTTTTATCTTCCTCCGTGGGCACACCGTGGCAGGCAGCGATCGCTGCCGCCCAGTTCCTGCTTGCAGGTGCTGTATGTGTGCCCCAGGGCTCTTCTACCAGGCCGCTGTTGTGCACTCTGCATCTTGTGGCCATGGAAGTGCTATAACGAGTTTAAACTGCATGGGTTTACAAAGTAAGAGGTGAGTTTGCATAATTTTTATACTCTTACTGATTTTCTTCAGGCTTTTTCTTAAAATACATTTGGTCACTATAACTGTTAACCTGCAGATCACTGAGTTTTGTAAGAGCCTTTGGCCGTCATTTAATTATTTTTACTTAATTTTGGATTCAGGCCTTCCCTCAGCCAAAGTTTGCACCCAGTTCAATGAGCACATCACCGGAGGGCTGAAGCCCACCTGCAATCCCCGCTGGCCCAGTGTCTCTTCTGTGATGGCCTCAGTGGGGATGGGCATCCAAAGCCACTGCACCTGGGCAGGTGCTTAAAGAAATGGAGAGGAAAGTCCAGCTCACATTTCATGCACCTTTCTCTGAGTCATCCCTATGAAGCCGGGATGGGTTGAGAGCCATCCTACTGTCACCCTATCCCTCTTCTAAGCTTGGGCCAAACAAGATGCTTTCCACAGGGCCCAAGAGGAGATGCTGGGGAACAACTGGGAGCCACTTCTTATGGTGAACTGGGAGACAATGAAAGCGTCACAATGGGGGAGGATGAGGCAAGGTTGTATCTTTGGCCTGGGCACCAGCTTTAAGGGGGCAACTGATTTTTTTCTAAACGTTTTATTTTTTGCAGTTTTCTTCCCCTCTGTTTCTTTTGTATCCTGCATGGAAAAGTTAAAAATACTATTTATTACCATGGATCACCTGATCACTTTTATTTGACAAACTTTGCCTTCTCAAGAAGTCATTCCCAGGAGGGAGTAATACTCAGTTGTTTCCAAGTTTTAAAAGAGCCTCTCATTTGATGAAGGTAATACCTGTGCCACAAACATGCTTTTGTCTAGCGCATTGCCTCAATCCCACTAGCAAAACTGGCTCATATATACTATCCTTCACTCCACAGTTCCTTGACATGATTCAGCAACCCTAAGCAAGGGCAACATGTTATAATCCATTACTAGCCCTTTTCCCATTAATGCCAAATTGTTATAATTTATCACTCCAGGCAGTCCAAGTTTATTCCATTTGATATGCAGACTGACATTCACAGTCCTGGGATATTTGATGTTTTTTGCCTGAGTTTCCCGATTTCAGAATATGTTTGGGCTACAGATTCAGCTGACAAATACAGTAATAATAATAAGACAAAAGTAATCTTATGCAGTTTGGGCACAGGCCAGTTTATACAGCAGAATCTGATGTGCCTAAACCTTGATTGATGCTCACCACATAAATTCCCCTAGTAATTAACCTGGACTAATAACTCCCAGCCATGCTTAGGAGACCACCCTCTTGCCCTCCCCAGCTACAGACTCATCATTTAAAGTCAAATGCCTTAGTGGCTGTTCCTGGCAGGCTGGGAAGGAATGAAAGCATAAACATTTCTGAGAGTGAGAGAGAAGGTGGTGAGGAGGGAAATCATGTATCAGTGGGTTCCCAGTTGATATTTTATTTTTGGAAGGATGCTTTGTCTTATTCATTTTGCTGATGTGAATTAGGGAAGTGGATGTGGGATGCAGAGGGTGAGCTGATGATGATGAGGATGGAGGAATTCCAAGTGACAGAGACAAAGCAGCTCTGGAAATCTCTGGACCGATGTTCAATTTGCCTGCAGCAGTCTAGCAGGCTTGATTCTCCATTATGCTAGAAATTTCATCCTACTCTGACAAACTAAAGTGAGCTTAGCTCACCAGCAAGACACTGCATTTTCATAAATAGGAAAATCCAAGAAGAAAGAAAAATCCCAAAGGTATTTAAAACCAGGAGAAACAACCCTCCTGCTACCTACGCAGGACTCCCCTCCCTCCCTCTCCCTTTTGCTGTGCCTCCTCAAGGAGCAGACAGAATAAAGGCTGTCACGCTTATGGTCCTCAGGATAAGGAGTATATCAAGGGCATAATTGGAGCGTGCTGCTCTCCTGTTACTTGTTTCCCAAAGCCTGTAGAAAGATAAGCATAAATTAGAGCAGCTCTGAAGTAGCTATCTTCATATCAGGAGCTGGCAGGCCTTGCAAAACACCCTGGAAAACACTGGACCCAAGAATTCCCCATGGTAGCTTATGCTATCTTTACCTTCCCTTGTCTCTCCCTAGCACAGGAACAGACAATTAAGCCCAGTGCACTTAGCTCATCAGTGTACAGCTGTGTTTTTATGATTGGGGGGGAAAAAAAGAGAATAAAGAAAAAAAATGCTTTAAAAAGCACTCCAAACATACTTTAACAGAGTAAGTACAGGATTTTGTTCCTTTCTGCACACAACTCTCTCAAACGATAGCAACAGTAGCATGCATCCATATGGTTAAACCAGCAAGCAGCAATGTGCATGTGGAAGAACAAGAAAATCTTTCAAAAGGTTTCAAGCTGACCCTCCTACAGATGGGTCTTCGAAACAGATGCAGAGGGACAGAAACTCTTCCTGAACTTTAAGACCACATTTATGGATTTACTGGGTCAGATCAAAGATCCTTCTAGTTCCCTATCTGGCCATCTGAAGAAGAATGGAGCAAGCATGTACAGACACTTCGTCAGATCATCCCTCCAGGCTTGCAGACTTTGCAGCTCAAGGACTTTCCCAGCCAGAGGCAATGTCCTTATACTCAACAGCCCTTGGGGAATTTTTCTGCCACAAATTACTCTTATAAAAGAGGCAGTTCAGCATTTTCAGCAATTGCTATGGATGTTGCTCACTACCTCTGTGAAGAAACACCTCCTTTTGTTTGTTTTGAACTCACTGCCTGTTAATATTCTTTGATGCCCTTTAGTTTTTATAATGAATAGGAGAGTCAGCTATTCACTTTTCCTTATAACTCACTATTTTATAAGTCTTTCACATAACCTTTTCAGTAACCTCTTTTCCAGGCTGAATAGTCCTACCTACTTAGCCCTTAGGTAGAAGCTATTCTGTAACTTTCAGCAAATGTTACAATTTTTATTAAACTCTTTTTTTTTTTCTCCTACTATTACATCTTTTTAGGGAAGGAGGGGAAAGAGAACCAGTATTAAACACAATATCCACAACCTGTGGAAACCACAGTGTAAGTGAGGGTCTGGTACAGCCTGGAGTCTTGCTCCTAGACAAAATTTGGACAGGGCCACCCCAGCCCCTGCATTGTAACTATGCTCCCAGGACCTCAACAGTCAATGGTTCTTAATGAAAAAGAATACACCCAGCTCTTGCAGAGGTTTAATCCATCTCCCTCTTGGCTCCAAACAATCTTTTAGTACCCCTTCCCCACAGGCCTTTGGTTCTTCCACTGGTTGTGGTCTCCTCAGCAAAGCTCTGACTGGACCTTGAGGAAGCCTTAATACTTCTCCAGGCTCCATGTCACTTGCTGGGTTACCACCCCTACGTGGAGTCGAGCTGTCTCTCCTCCAGATACCAACCACCCAGCCCATGTCCCCTCCATACATGTCTAGCACGCAGGCATGTTTGCAGTGCTTAAAGGGTGGGTGAGCAGCATGAAACAGAAAGGAGCTGTGTCTTTTGACTTCCAGGTCAATTTATCAGTAAGCACGAAGAGGAAGCCAGAGTTCCTCATAAACACAGAATTAAAAGTAAAAAGGGAAAATCACCTCCAAAGAGTGTTTCCTGTCTCTCTGCACAAGAACGTAACACCGCAGCTGTCACGAGCACATCACTTCTCATAAACATCACCTAGGGAAGCTGCTGGAGCATGCCCAGCACAGAAGCAGCCCAGACCCTCTGAGCAGAGGCAAACACACCTGCTACTGCAGAGTGTCTATGAGCCCATATACAGGACCTGTCCTCTCTTCGTTTTGCAAACACTTTAAAAAAATCATATCATATGTCATGTCATATCATATCATATCAATATTACATTTCAGGATGTTTCATAACCAAGCAACAACATGATAGCTTCCATGAAATCTTTACTCCCTCTGCTCGAAAAATCTACTCAGCTGTAAAGAGATGCCCATTGCTGCCCACACATTGTTCCCCTCTCGCCTTCAATCCATACAGGTGGAATAGCTGAGGCAATCTTCCTTATGCATGTGTGAATGTCTGCTGAAGCTGTTCCACAGCATTACCAAGAATCGGGGATTAATGAAAACAGAAAGTACAATAAAACAGAACAGACAGCATATGAAAAGGAAATATTGATTATGCAGCTGAGGTTAAAATATTTTAAAACTATGTTCTTTCTATGCTTGGAATTGCCCATCACCTAATTTTGAACAAAGCTTTTGTTGAATATCTTAGTTCAACTTTCTTTTTGCTGTTTGTGATCAGCTATTTATGCTTGTGTTTGCCTTAGTGCTGGCTTTCAACAACAGGGATAAAAGCCAGTCAAAGCATTAAGTATTATTAGTTATCGCTATGGCTATTTAAAGAGATCTGGGGGCCCTGGGTTTGTTAGGGCTTTTACATTTAATTGTGTTCACCTTGAGAAGGAGAGTTACACAACCACTCCACTTCCATGCAGATGGGATTTCTTACATGTGAGCAGGAACTAGCACTTTCGGGGGCTGCATTTATACAAAGGATAATTAATGAAAGCAAAATCATTTGATCAGAAAACTGACATTCTAATGAAAGCAAATTTGGGTGTTGCAAGTGATGTGGATTCCACCTTGATAAATCGCCCACCTCCTTTCTTGTTGATTTAGCACTGTAATAAAAGACAATGGGCTGCTTTTTTTTCCCCCCTCCCACTGGGCTGTAATGATTTACAACTGGTTTTTTATTTCCTTTCACACAGTGCCCTGGAGCTGCCTCCAACCTTTTCCCCATAAGCACTAAGAATTCAGATCCTTTGTTCCAGGGGAATAAACGTAATATTTATTGTCCAGTGGTGTGCTAACTGGTGGGAGGGTGTTTGGACGTGAGGCAGCTGCTGCCTTCCCTCCTCACTTTGAAGACAGGTTTCCTCGCCTGTGTCACCTGCAGTTTGTGCTGTCCTCCATGAGACCGGGAATAAAATCATCCCTGCCTCAAAGGGACTGCTCTCTCCTCTTTCACAGAGAAACCAGGAGGTGCTGGGAAGTGCCCTGGGACCACCAATAAGTTGCTGCCCTGTTATTAATTCATTTGCAGGAGCCAGGAACCCATGGTGGATGGGTGCAGGCATCCAGAAGCTAGAAGCCCTCTTCTTTGCAGCAACTGAGGGAAAGGCAGCGTGCTCCCTGGGGGCCTCTTTAGAGATCTGAGCCTAAAAATGACCTCCTGCTGCTGTGGATTCACAGCGGCATGGCTGGTAAGGGAACAGGGAACAAACCCACCAATGTCTTTGGAGCCTGACTTCTGGAGGAGCTCCAGCTGGAAGTTACGTGGCAAGTTCTGACCCAAATGCCTGAAGACAGTAGTGAAGCTCTTCCCCCTCTTTTTCACATGCTCCCGCCCCTGCCTCAATGGAATCTCTTCAAGCACAAAACAAAGTAAGGCCTCCATCATACCAGGCAGGGCAGAATAAATGATCACTTTCATTTACATCAGTCCTTCGTCCCATCTCTCCAGCCTGTTATTGAAACAAATTTGAAGTCAACAAACCTATCACTGTTAGAAGCCAAAGGGTAAACAACATCACGCATTTAAATCCATATTTGACACCTGAATGAAGAGACTTGACTTTGCAGTAGGGGCAAGAATCAGAGGGGGTTAAGCAGGCTCCACAGCTCTAAATATCAAATGGCTTTGACGCAATGTCAGATTTTGGGTTGAAGGTCCAAACTCTGCAGATGAAATACTCTCACTGGCAAACAAAATAGATCCAATGAAAAAGAGCAAAGAGAGCATGCATCTACTTGCATAGTGAAAAGACCTTACCTTCCCCTATACTTAAAGCCTGATACACCATTCCAGTAGTAAATAATAACTGCAAAATCTCAGAAACATACTGCTCAAGATTGGAAAACCCTGCACTTCTACAAGAAGGAAAACTATATTCAGCTCTCAAATGACTGAGTATGGAATTGTTCCGTAACACTGAATTTGCAATGTTGAAAACAAGTTAATCTCACAAACAAAAGACAAGGCTACAGGAAAGCAACTCATCCCTGTGCTGTAACTAATGATAAATGTGTGTGCTCTCAGCCTTGGCAATACAATGCACTCTCCCTAGATGAGTAATATGCTCGAACAACCAGCCTCAGAGACAGAAAATGGGACAATTTATTTAATCTTTATTTAATGGTCAGCAAACAACACATTATAATTAAAGCAGGTCCCATCTTCCATGGCATGCCCAAGGATTTTAATCACATGGGTCTTCCATGGATACACTGTGAAGCAAGAGGGAAATTTCTGAGAAAGTTCATTAGTAAAAATAAACTTTTACAAAAGAATTAAAATGTATGTGGATGGGCTGAGACTACAGCTTGGATCACACGCTCTTACAAGGGAATAAGAAACTCCTCCACTCCTTGTTTCCCTCCTGTGGCTTACGTAGTAGGCACAGAATAAAAGATAATCCCTCCCTTTACAGGGCTGGTAGACAGCCAGGAATGGGAACAGGTGAAGCCTTCAAGCCTACTGGCCAGTAACATGAGATGTTTTACTGCTAGTTCAGGGCAGCAGTAAATTGCTTCCCAGGTGCACAAGCAGAATAATTGCTCTTTCTAGCGGATGCCGCTGGAAGCCATGGACACATGCTCATACCACCACAGATTATGTCCATATCAAGAGTAGCAAAGAGAGAGAAGTGCAAGGCCATGAGTCCTTCTCAGGACCATCTTTTGGAGTCTATGCCTCCCTTGGAAGTTGTTCCTTTATTTCATTGCATAGCCACTAAAAAAGTTAACTTCATTCAAGGATAATTTAAGCTATTTTCCCTTTTTTCCAGCCACTAGAACAAAAAATAGGGGTGGATTATCAATTACCCCTGGCTGCACTGGTTTCACATTTGTTTTTTGGATTCTGCTCCCCATCACTGACTAGGACACAGATGTGATGAGTCCTCCTGTGCACTGCTCCAGACTAGGTGATAAAGGCTGAGAGAGGAGGCCCACATGTGTGGTCTTTGCATATATACACTGACAAGAGATCTTCACACACTTAAGTTAACTGAAGTTAGCTGTCTGAAGTTGAACTTTTAGAGCAATTCAGGTGCCAAAGACACACTTCTAGTGCCCTTTCAGACATCTTTGCAGAGTCAAGACATCTGCACAGGCCTGGCAGTTATTTACCCTGCAGAGCATCAGCCAGAGGCCAAGAATACCCTAAAGCGCACAATGGCTAGGAGGCACCTATGTTTTGGAACCTGAATGGCTTCCTTCATCTAAGTTAGCCGCTTAGCCTGTATGTATGGTCAACAGATAGAGACAGGCACCTCTGGAATGTGATTCATCCCATGCTGCGAGATACATATCTCACATATCAGTTTACAGTTTTGGCACTGACAGCATGCAATATTCCCATCCCCCCTCTTTTCTCCCCAGACCTCACTGCTCCTCAGAGATGTTGGCCCAGCTTTTTGAGAGGACATTCTGTGAATCAGATGAAAGAACTAGTCCAGCTGAAAAGCAATGGGGAAAAAAAAGAAATGTAAAGGTTGTTCTGTATAGTTGTTTCCCCTCTGCCCTCAAAGTAGGATAATGCATTTCAATGCATAGCCACCTGAAGAGCAGCATGGACCCATCAAAAGGAGAAACATGGGAGCAGGAACGAGCAGCCAGAGCAGGAACTGCTTTAAAGCAGCACTGCTGCCAAGAGAAATATTCAAGGAACCACAGCTTTAGGGTAGATGTTTGACCTTCAGGGAGCTGAAGTCACCTGAGGCAAAGCTCGTCCCTCTTGTCAGGGACCCTCACTCATCCAGACACTTCGGACCATATAATCATTGCTTTGCCACTCACAGTGAGGGCTTTCCTGTTAAAGGATGTGTACAAAGCACAGCTCTTCCTGCGGCAGCAATGGGAGCTGAGGCTTTCCAAGCCATTTAGGTGGTTGTTCTGGACAGGTGGGTTTCTAGTGTCATTTGTCACCTGAGCACTGAACGGCAGCACTTGGGCTATATTGCTATTTATCAATGAAAACGTGAGCTTCCCTTCAGTGATTCCTCAGAAATCCCAGTTCCTGCAGCTCCAAAGATGCTGATGCAGTCTGACCATGTCACCTTGGAGCCCACCTACTTTGCTTCCTAACAGTATACCCTTGTGTTCCCACTCCATAAGGGGTCACTGCAAATGTGCATAAGCAGGGTGTCCGGGACCTAATGTTTTATCATAAATTAACAAAATTACATCAGCAGGTACTGACAGGCTTGGAACTTTTTTGAGTACACTTCCTTAGTCTTTGATAAAATGCAAATGATTTTGTTAATCTGCTGTACCACAGTCCACAGTGCTTATGGGTTGTTTTCCTACATAGGCTAATGATGGGAAATTAAAATTAGTTTTCCCATAATAATGTTTTTCATAGAAAGTTTACACACAGCAAAACTATAGGCACAATATTACCATCACAGTTGTAGATGAAACCTTGATTTCATTTATATAAATGGGAGCACTGCCAGTGAGTTCAGCAGAAAAGAAGGTGAAAAGAAAATCCCACTAAACTTTTCTGTAGAATTTGCTGATTCATCATTTAAAAAATGCTTCACCTAGGCAAAGCTTCAGAAAGGTCCACGGAACTCTGCACAGGAGTCTAAGATTGGGGGTTTTTTTGGTTACCAGCTCCTCTGCCATGGGAAAAGTCAGGAGATAAGGACCCTCTGGGCTCGCAGCATCAACAGTAAAAACACATGGAGAGTAGCTAAACATATTCTTTTGTTTGTTATGGATGGCTGAAAGCAGAAAGCCTTGCCTGAAAATATCCAGGTTTTGTGAAAGCACAAAAGAGCAGTATTAAAAAACCACAACAGTTACTTATTTTATTTTTTTCTGCCAATGGAAACCAGATACTTTCTGAGGTTGACTGTTTTTGATATTGCTATGTATTAAGATAAACTGCAACATTTCCAGCACTGGTGCAGAACAACTGGTTCTTCAAAATCCCACAGAAACTAAAAAGGTACCTTGAGTTTATCTCCTCTGATTTCCTGTTTATTACAAGTGTTCAGTTTTACTCAGATACCAATGCAGCATAACAATGAAAACTGTCTGCACGAAATAGATACAATGATATTTACAGCAGAAAAGAACCCAGTAGCAAAGTTCCAATCTCCTCTGAAGAGTAAGCATAGAACTCTAGCAATTACAGAGAAGGTAGACCTCATCACAGTAATGACGGTTTTCATTTAGTTCTTTTACACAACACTCCACAGAAAAAATAATTGTGTTTGATATGACAAACACATTTCTCAGTCCACTGGAGTAGATGCCTACATTTCTGATGTCTCCATCTCTCCGAGCCAGTCAGATACAATCTGGAAGCTATGTAGTCCTATTAGTCTGGCACAGTGCTTGAACTAATTATGTACAGAGACATGGCAGTTTTGCAGTTTCCAAGTACAAATGGAGAATCTTCGGTTGGCTCAAGGCTGTGCCTACTGACCCTTCTGCCCATTGGTAAGATACTTAGAAAAGGTGCAAAGTGTTGCAACATATACAAATAGCAGAGAGGAGTATGAGTTTGAATGGCTCCACATTGTGCAGAAACTTAAAAGCAAATCTCTCACCTGGCAAGGGGATTGCATTTTTTAGTGAAATGCTCATAGGAACAACAGACTGGACCTATTTTCCAGGAGTCTAAAGAACAGACCAGCAGTTTTATATTTGTCTTGGTGCTTTTAAATCAGTAAAGTCTCCTCCTTAATGTTCTTCCTCCAGCCACACACTGATTTTCTCATTTCCTGAAAGCCAGCTGAATTCAAGTTTTTATTGCATTTGCTGGATTGCAGCAGTCCAATTTCTATAGAAGAGACTGACTTTTCCCCCCCACACAGAAAGGTAGGCTACACACACATATGCATCCTGTGGTTGGTATACACTAAGACACACACACATGTCTTACCTCCACATGGATGTTCTCATCTGATCTGCTCACCTAGTCTTCCTCTATAGTCAGCTGAGAGAAGGAGAAATTTCTGCACCAAAGCAAGATGATTAAAATCAGCCAGATGAATCACAGCCCAGAAGTGCCTGCTTCTTCCCCTTGAGTATAAAGGGTGTCTAGACAACTATTTCAGACACAATCATTATGGGGTAAGCATTCAAAGCTGGAATGATGAGTCTCAACGCTAATATTTTATGCCTATATGTTTGTAACTTACTCTACACTGTTTCTAGGGCCATTGGTTATCAGTTTGACTCCACCTCTTAAATACATGATACATTCTACCTCTTTCTGATACTAGATATACTGAGGGTAAGAAAGGAAAGTTGTATGTTTATGTCATTAGACAGCAACGCATGGATCAAATTCTAATACACCTCTGGTTTGGCAAGAAAAATTGTGATCGAGGCCTCTACAGATAGAGAAGGGAAGGGTACCTCTTCTTGGATCCCTTCTTTACTGTGATTCACCACATTTGCAGCCTCTCTAAGGAGGTTCTGCTTTTTGGAAATACCCCGAAGATCAGCAAGTCTTGAAGGTGGTGTGGAGAAGCTAGGCTCTAGGTCCTGTTCTCTCCTAGACACTAATCTAGGGATACATTTCCTCCCTAAAGAGGTTATGACAGGTAGGTTATGTAGAAGGTAGGTTAGCTACCTTCTGGCCTTCCTCATTCAAGAAGTATGTATAACATCTGGGCACCTGAGGATGTAGAGGAATTTATGTGGCGCTTTGGTGCCATCTGAAAATAGCCAATCATGCAACTTAGAAAGAGCTTCCAAAGCAATCCTTTCAAAGCAATCCTTTCAAAGCTTGGAAACTTCCTTTTGAAAGACCTTTTGAAATAATCTTTAGCAAATGTCATCCACAGACTTTAATTTCTCAATCACATGGTATGTCCGTTTGCAATAGCATCTACCACAGTGCTTTCTTAAGTGCTATCAATAAATAATGGATGACTTACCCATTGCCTTAATTCTTTTAAATAAGTGAAGAGGCTCTGAGCATACCAAATTACCACATCATTTGTGATGTCCTAATGGAGTCCCCACTTAAATCAGTTAGAGACAGGAAATAGGAAAGTGCAGTGATCAGCTGAGGTTTCCAAGCATAACATTAACATCAAAAAAACAGGCCCAGGAGTGAAATGAATTTACCATATTATGAAAGCCTTTTCCTGAGCCCTCTGAGACTACACTAGCCAGCCCTTCACAATCACTGCATTCTGGGCCTCTAGTAGCACCGATAGGTAGCAGCTTACAGTAACACACATCTTGCCAAACTTTAGTAATCTGAAAGTTAGCCATTTTATGTGTCCGTAATCTAAACTACTCATCAAGTCCCCCCCTATAATCAGTGAAGTGAAATAGGTGCCTGGAGTGAACAAAATTGCTCTAAACTATATAAGGTTGCTCAACAAGATGCTGACTGCAGCAGCAAAAATGGTTTAAAAAATCTCCATTCCCTACCACCCTCAGTCAAGTTTTCACACTCTCGTGGTCCAGTTTGTCACTTCTCAATTGTGCCATTACAGCTGTTCATGTGACCAGGCTTTAAAGCCTACCGCTGATCTGACGAGCATAAAAAGAGCCTTTGTGGGAGACAGTCCCTAATCATGGAATCACAGTACTGTGGAGGTTGGAAAGGACCTCTTGAGATCATGTAGTTCACATGCTTTGTTCAATCAGGGTCAGCTAGACCAAGTTGCCCAGGACTGTGTCCAGTCAGGTTTTGAATATCTGGACACAGTCTTGGGCAACCTGCTTTAAAGCATGACATAACCTTACCTCTCACTCAGTGACTATGCAGTGTCTGGTTTCATGAGTCATTTTTGCATCCATGGAAATACACACTACTGCCAAGTGGTCTGGTCCAACCTCCTCCACACTATTTTCCCTCAGCACCAGTGCTACCATTCTGGTAGGTGCAACAACAGCAAAATCAAGGACATAATGTAGCTAAAAAAATTGTTATGCTTGGTAGTGCTCATTTTCTGTTTGATGATTTCCCTGACAAGTTTATCATGCAAGTACAGAAGCATCGTGCTGACACAGAGAGAGAAGGGAAGCACATGGCTGGGCATGTAAGGAAGGACCAGACCATCTTGTCAGAGAGGAGGAAGGAAGATGACCCAGACCTTCACCTTTCAGTGTTAATTAGCCATTAAATCAGCTCAGCTGCCTGTGAAACCATATCCTTAATTTCCATGAGTCTCTTGTGAGGTTAAAAATAAGCCCAATCTGTTCAGTTTCCCTCTTCTAGTGTGGTCCCAGCAACAGCTATACCAGCACATCCAAAGGGAGGGGAATTGCAAATTCAGGAGTGGAAGCTACTTAAGCCAGATTTACCATTGAAGTTGGCATCTCAGCAAATGAAACCTTTAAACACAACTTTTAAGGATGAAATGAATTGCCTTTTGGAGGTACTTCTTTCCCTCTGCAGTCACTAAAGACATAGCCTAGATAAGTAACTTGGATTAGACAGTTGGCATGTAGACAGCTAAAGGCAGCTGAGATGAATCCCCCTCCTGTGGTCGTATCTTGCTGGTAAGAAAGCTTGGCCTTCAAATACTTTTGCATTTCACACATTTTACATGGAGAGCTGAAATACCCTGTCCCTTAGCAACCACCAGAGGCCATTTATTTAAACTTGCAAAAGCTTTTGACCAAGTTCCTCACTAGAGACTGTTACGAAAAATGAGTAGTCATGGGATGAGAGGTAACATTTTGTCATGCATTGTAAAGTGGCTGAGAGACTGAGATCAAAGATAGTCAGCTTTCTTTTACTGTGGCAAAAGATTAACAGCAGGATGCCTGCAGCTAGAGCTGTTGGTTATTGAATTTATTAATGATACAGAGGCAAAAGCAACAGTAAGCATTGACAAAATTATTTATGCTTAACCTTTCAGCAGCAACCAAGGTATGGGAAGAAAAAGCATAAGGGATTTTGTATCACATACATATTCCCAACTGGTAGTTTTGAAAGTGATCTTCCCGTTAGCACCAATATGGAGCATCCAGAACTGTTTTCAGATGCACTGACCATTACTGGTGAGAGGATATTAGATTAAATTCACTTACAGCATCAGAACAGACAGTTGTTTGCCCCTGCGTAATATTGAAGTGGACCACTAGACAAAGACATAAGACTTTGGCATGGGGAAGATACCAAGAAACAGCCCATAGACTCTCATTCTAGTATTTATTATTTAATGGAGTACCATTAAACTAAGTAATGTTGTGAAGTCTCCCGTGAAAGCCAGACTGCTTTGCCTTCTGCTGGTTTGCCATCTAATCTAGGTGACTGTCATCCAAGTCTTCCACTATACCCAGCATCTTCTTTTCCTTTTAGTGTCTCATAAGGTTTATCTGCTCTGGGGGAATTAAGTGTGGCATGTGTTGGTGTTCATAGGCTGGGCTAGTCTCTAAAGCTCATAATATGCCTGGGACCCCAGGAATGCAATTTTTACAGATGAAATAGCCCATCACAAGGAAAAATTCACATGCAATTCCTGAAGCTGCAGAACCATCACAACATAGCAATGGCCAGTCTATTGCTGGAAAATGGCAAAGTAATAATGTAGAGAATGTTTTCCTCCCTTAATGTGGTTGGACACCTCTGAAGCATTCCTTTCAGAGGCAAAGACAAAAGCTGCAGAGTTGCCTATAGGGTATAATTAATCCTACATAATATTAAACCACAGGTGTAACAAACTTGTCCCACAACCCAGAACAAAAAATTGCCAGGCTTTTTAAAATACAGTCTGCAGGTGGCTACATGAAACCTTTGCACTAAAATGATAGGGCTTTCCCATCTGAAATGCATAAGCCTATACAAAATCTAACTACCTGCTGTAAATTGAAGCACTATAAAAATAAAATCGAACAATTACCTTTTGTGGGCAGTGTAGATTGAGCTATATATCAGCTTTAACATGACTCCAAAGCAGTAAAGTCCCACCAAATGCAGCTGAAAGGGCTCTAGTCAATGCCCCGTTTAAACTTTGGGCGAGGGTACAGATGAGGTTCAGGAGACAAAAGTATTAGAGGGATAGTGGCAGGGGGCAGAGAAGGCCACTGTGTCACCACATCTATTTAAAAGCTTGAAATGACTCGAGGAGTTCAAAATGAAAACAAACAAACAAACAAACAAACAAAAAAACCAAAAAACAAAACCAACAGAGAAGCCACAAATTATGAGACCCAATTCTGCTGTCAGATACCTGCACAAGACTCCTACAGATTTCAGTGTTCTGGATAAGGGGAAATGAAGGTGTTCATGTTTACAATAGCTCTTCTTTCTTTCACTCCTTCTTTTGATATCTCTCCTTAAGCAAAACTGGAACTGGACAAAATCATTATTCTCAGCAACAATGGCAGGACTTTGGAGATAGTTCTCTATTGTTAGCCAGCTCTCCACTAATTCTGAAGGTGCCTCAGTTTGTTCTTTATCCTGGTTTGTAAATTATACTGACTATCCTGCTTAGGTAGAGACAGTTGTGACGGGGAGTGGTGGAGTTTAGTGGGGATAGGATTTCTGCTTTCGGTCTCTGGGAGATTCTCGCTGGGATCCTAGCTGGCTGAGTAAGAGTATTTTGTTACTGCAGGGGCATGCATCTTCCAAGGCAATGATGTTAGCTGCAATCTTGTCCAATCTTGCAACAGAGAGAGATGTTTAGTGCATATATAGCAGCCACGTAGGCATACCCCTGAGCTCCACTACTCGTGTTATGAGCTGAGCAGTCTACAATCTGCTCTGATCTGGAAGCCTTTACAGCCACATTACTGAAGTAATGTGCTTAAGCTCAATCTTCTTGCAGGCCTTTGAGTTAATATGCTATGAAAGAAGGCACGTTAAACTCAAACACAACCTGGCACTAGGGCAGCTTTACAGATCCTAAAGCCATGCTGCTATTCTGCATCTGGCAAAACCAGAGTGAAGGCACAAGACCTCGTCCCAGCCTGTTCTCACGTACATGAAAACGTTCTTCTTATCCACTGAAATCCAATGAGACAATTAGTCCAAGGAAGGCTTACTCGCAGGAGTAAAGCTTGGCAGAAACAGGCCTTGTGAAGCTGAGATGGCAGCATCTCTATCTCATGGAATAATTTCCACCCTGGCCCTGACAGTCTACCTCCAGCTCGGAAAGCCCCTGATCCCCAAAGGACTTCGTCTAAGACAACCACCACAAAATAAACACAAGCTACCACCTGTAGTCAGTTGCAGGCAACTTCAGGTTCTGCCCACATTTATATAAATATTTCCATGCCAAATGATGCAGTAGACTTTTTTGTTCTGTCTCTTGGCCAAAGATAATCAAAGAGGAGGAAAATAAAATCAGCGTGTGTGTGTTACCACTCATCATCACTTACATTCCTCACGGCACCTAAAATTCCTATCCCTCCCCACGCGTTTTGACTGTTCAGGATCAGGCTGATCTGGAAATGTGTCTTCCCATCCTCAGAAATTCCTGGGATTTAAAAAATGCTTCCTGTTCTCCTTTAGAATTATCTCAGTATTGTTCCCTGAAAAATCATGAAAGGCCAACACCAAACCCCTGAACACTCTTTCCCTAAAGTAGGCAGCAGGCAGGTTGGTTAGAGCTTCTGTCTTGGTTAGAAGGTTGCAACCAATGTCCCAAAATCAACTGAGTCAGATTAAAGACCTGAGCCAGAGCTTCTCACATCTGATTCTGATGAAATGAATGTGTGTTTCCTCAGAAAGCCCCCGGCCACCCCTGCTTGCTATGCCTCTCATGTCATCACAGAGGCAGGCAAGTGTTTTTACATCTGTTTTATGAATGAATCAGCCAAGATGCAAGATTCAAGGTTCAACTTCTCTATGGTCACCTTGGAAGATAATGGTAAGGAGTCTTCTCAGCTAGAAAGATGCTAAGCATGACTTTATGACCCTTTTAGAGACAATTGCTTCTGGTGAGCATTGTATGACAGTGACGTCCCACTGACCTGCGGTCAAGCACAGTTTGACTATGACTGCAGAAGCTCTGTTGAAGGCCATTTTAGCAAGCTAAGATCTGGGAATTCATGTTCTAACATGACCAATGAAAACTGTGCCATCATTGAAGGGCTTCACTCTGAGGATGGGGTTAAACAATCTGTAGCAATGTCATCTAAGCCAATGGGCAGCTCCTCTCCTCCATCTCCAGTGACTTGTGTCTGCCACACAGACAGCAAATGTAGGGAATCCAATGACCTTTATTTTTTCCCTCCTCCCTTGTTATTTTTTTCAGCCAGACCAGCTCCCTGGCTCAGTTCACTATGCAGTCTCACAAACACCAGCACAAGGTTGGGGCCGCCAACAACTGTGGATGGGGACCGCTCATGCCAGTGAAAAACTCATGTGAAACAGTTTGGGCTGGAGAGCATTTAGCACAAGAAGGGGATGTTCAAGCCTGGTAGGAAAAACCTTCTACGGCCTATATTTTCAAATGTGTTTGAGGCACTTAGAGATACAAGATTGATTATTTCTGAATAGCAGAGTACACTCTACAATAGAGTAGACTCTAGCATCATGTTTGGCTTTGGGAGTTAGCTTGGAGGTTTTTTGTTAGTACAACCCCCAAAAGCCATTAAATCTAGTAAATTGTGGTAGAGTCTATGACCTGCCCCTCAAAGAATGGGGTACTTAATGAAGGTTGTCTGAGGTGCTATCTTGCTTGTTATGGGTTTAGGTAGCAATTCAGAGACCTACAATAAATACATTCCAGTGATTGCACCCTATCACAGTTTCCTTTGAAGATACTTTTACAAGAATTAGTAGGTTTCAATATTATCACAACTATTTAAGATTGTGTTTAAATGCCTCAAGGTCAGGTCTGAACTTTTTCTCCCATGTAGGAATGTTAAGACCTCAATCATACCCCAGTGAGAGAATGCACTTTTTTTCCCCTACTTAAAAATCCATAATGCCATTAAAAATTAATATGTTGTTGTTAAATAAATGTATGAAGCTCAGATTAAAACTGTTTCTATTTCCTGCCCTCTGTCAATTATTAATATTGCCCATAATAGAGAGATGAATACCTACACAGTGGGGGATAAACATCCAGAAAACAATATAAGCTTTCTCTTTGGAAAGAAAATTATTTGCTCAGGTTTCACAGCCAACAGGAAGCAATTCTGAAGCAAGGAGCCTGCTTTTGCACTGGTCAGCACATGACTGAGCAGAACAAGTTGCTGCTCCAAGTCTGGTCACAGAGAACTGGCAAGGGCATGGCCCATCAGTGGATAAAACCCATGTGTTTGCATCCACAAAGTCAATATGGGAGAAGAAATGTATTTCTGAGGACAAGAACTGGAGTCAGAAGCTAAGCAATTAACATTGCTTTCATGCCCCTCTGTAATTAACGCAGATCAAAGAGGACCTGAAACCATCTATTTCACCAGAAACAGGAGACAGCAGAGTAAGCACCAGCACTAGCAACTCCACAGCAGGAACAAAAGCACCTATTGCAGGCACAGGCATAGGGCTGTAACACTAACACAAAGCACCCAGGAAAAAACTTTGAAATGAAACAACGGAATTTTAACATACTGAGGTCTGTCAACATATGGACAGTGTATTAGAAAAGCTGTTGTTTTACAAACAAAGCTAGCAAGTAGGTTTTATGCTAATACAACTTGTATTTATTATTCAAGGATGTGATGACGGAGAAAACAGTATGAGATGCTCATTCTATGGGCAAAGACATTAAATACAAAATGTATATATTCATAGAAGGAGGGAGAAAAGGAAAATGCATCATAGTTCTTTCTTTTGATTGCATGTTTACAAGCTGATTATTTGCATGCCTCAGCTGCACTGGTAGCAGTATTTTGTTTTGGCACAGAGTGTTACATTAGAATTCAGGAGTGCTAAGTTTTGTGCTTGGCACCACCAGGTGAATGTGTTTTGACTTTCCATTTGTTTGCCCACAAGAAACGAACAAATACAGGGTGCTTTGCAATTAAGAAGTATAAAACTCAGAAATGACCTGGAAAACAAAGCAGAAGACATTACACAGAACATGACTAATAAGCGAGAAAGACTAACTCAAAAGAGTGAAAGCGACATGCAACAGCCATACTTCTTTGAAGATGAAAATAAGAAGCAGCAAGTACTTGTCCACTGCATTACTGCATTTCCACAATTGTGTTTGGTTGAAAAGTGACACCTTTGTGAGCTACACTCATGGGTGATGTTAAGGGTAATAAAAGTGCCACAACTACAAATCAGCAAATCAGTATAGTATATGTGAAGCACAGAACAGGAGGGAATTATAGAACAGGAAAAATTCCCACCAGGAGATAAAGGACAGTAAAACAGAAACTGCTTTTGCCTATATCTCGCATTCTTCTGTTGATACCATTTCCTGGTGTCAGTTTATCTTTCTGCCCTTTTTGATCTGCAAGGTGAAATTCTCATCTGCGCCATGATATTTTTCCATTGACTCCTCAGAATCATAAAACATTGGGTTGGAAGGTATCAAAGATGCGATCCAGCCCTTGTTCCACAGCAGGATCAAACAAATTTTATAATTTTTGCTAAATCCAGGAAACTTTGGATTGGCAAGTAACTTCTGGGCTGAACTTTGACTCCATCCTTTTACGTATGGCAGGTCCAATATGTGCTTTTTTCTTTAAATACAAATAATCATAATGGATGTCAATCCTTATTGGGATCATTCCATTTCAAGGATCATTATTAGGGTCTACTATTATGGAGCTGCATTAGCTGCTGTATACTTCATGTTGGATCAAGCAGTGGGCTTTGTTGGCTTATACTGTTTCCTGAAGATCAGCCCATTGGCTGTGCACACCAGGAGACTAATAATGGTGTTTATATTCAGTAAATAATATGTTGTTTGGCACATCCATGGAGTTCCATGTACAATAAATAAGCATCATAGCAGTAAATGATAAATCAGTAAGATTAATCCTGTGCTTTGCTTGAGCATCTTGCCACAGATAATACTTATAAGCAAGATAAGAAATAAAAAGATGTTTAAAGGCTTTAAAATAATTCCCATTCATTGGGCTTTACAAAGGACTGTGATCAGTTACAAACTGAATCTTTTATATTTAGACACCAACAGTGGTTTCCTTTTGATCAGTCTGCCTACAAATGAATTCAGACCCACAGAGGCTTTAGTGGTGAAGTTCGTGAAATTTCCATTGAATGCTGCTACTGAATGTTTGCATGTATCTGATCGAAAATTACCATGAAATATTTCTTATAAGTGTTTATTAAAAGCTGGAGCATGGTAAATTACTAAGTGTACTAGCTTAAAGCAGTTTAAGCAGAATATGGCTTCTTGTCACAGTGATATATTCAAGCAGCTATTCCACATGAAGAGACCTGCATAATCAGAGAGCTTCAGAATCAGAGAACAACCAGTTGTGTCACATAACCTCTGCGCTCCTGCCTGCTGTCTGGGCTAAAGACAAATGCACAGCATTCACTGTGCGCCTGTCCATGCCAATGGCTGGCACTTTAACTATCAAGTGCTCAGCCACTATTTTTCCCATTAAACTGCGTTTCTCTTTTACTCAGAACAATGCCACCTACTTTTATGAAAAGCTTGAAAGAGGCTTCATCAGATAAAGCATAGTGAAAGTGCAGCTGGTTCATTCTTGTCTCTTGTGAAGACTAGCAAAAGAGGCAATTTTAAGGCTGCATTAAAGAGTCACTTTGACCTGGCTTAAATCCAGACTGCTCAGAAGAGGTCTGCTGGCACTCCTCTGGCTCTTCTTTCCAGCTGCATCAAGGTTCTAGCTCTAGTGTTCATATAGCTGCATAGAGCTGTTAGGGCTCATCTGACCAAGTCACATAATATTCTTCCTTCTTTTTTTTTTTCTCCTCTGGCCAAGTTAGCTTCCAGCTGCATCACTTACCTAGTATGTCTAGCAATGCAAGGCTATGACAGCTTATGCTGCTCATGGGAAATGGCAAGAATGAGCCACCTCAAAGAAGGTGGGTCTGCCACTCTTGGAGGCAGCACTAATGTCTCTGGGATGAGAGAGCCTGTATAACCACAGCTTAACGTTCAAAAGGCAAAATCCCATAATGAATGTAGCAGTCTCAGTAACGTACTTTCCTAATTTAAGGAGGCAGTTGGCTATCTCCAAAGAAAATATCTAGCTTTTAGGTAAGGTTTTGTATGACGTGATCATCTGTGGCAAGAGAAGACCAAACTCAGTGACCCAGGAGTTTCATTTCAGCTTTACAATCTTATTATTACCTATTAATAATACACCACTATTGACTTTAGGATTGGTGTTTAATTCTAGTCATGACTGTACAGTCTCCCAAAGACCAAACATAATTGCAACCCACTAAATAAAACGGGGGTAGCAACAGAGCTTAACCTCTGGGCCACTAGTTGTCCCCACTGCTAAAGTTAACACACCTCCCAGCTCCATTTTTCTCACCTCCAGTGAGCTTTCTCTAAAATAAACCTACTCTAGAAGTCCCAAGTATCACAGATGCAACTGCTCAACACCATTTAGCCTGGGGGCCAGGGATTTAGCAGACACAGAGCCAGAAAATCCCTGTCTGAAGAAACTATGGTCTGGGGTCCCTGTTACTTGAGAGCCTGGCATGGCTCAGCGGGTACACGGAGTCCCTCTGAAGTCTTGGAAGCCCTATGGAGGTGCCATGAAGTGTGGGGTTTGGACCAAAACTGGAAACTAGGAACTCAGGGCAGGCCAGGAAATGAATGGCCTGTAAATCTTTGAGGATTGACAGGCTTGTTCACAAGGAAAATTTAAAAGAAAAAGGAATTAAGAAATATGGGAGAGAACAGAAGGGGAAAAAGTGCCAAGAAGCAAAAAATTAAGAGGCAGGAAGAAAGGGTGTAACATACAGGAATGAAAAAAGAAAAGGCTTAGGGAGAATAAGAAAAAGGATTTGGGCCAAAACATTTGTCAAGCACTCTAAGGAGAAGCAAGACTTGACAGTAGTTTGTAAGAACATAATGCAGCAATGTGACAGGGTGGATCTGAGAGCAGCAATAAGATCCCAAAGAGGGTGAGCATCTGTCAGTCAGTCTCTGTCCAATTTCACGCTCCAGAGAGAGTGGGGAAGCTCAGGCCACCTCATTTTCCACCCAACCAAGTCAGGCTGACACCCTGCGGCATGAAGCTTTCCATGCTGTAGGCATTTATTCCTTGAGCTTGTCACCCCATAATGAACAACGACCACAGCTAGGCATCTGCTTATTCGAGGGAGCACTGGGATCCTGACAGCCTGTTAAGCGAGCGGCAAAGCTAGGGAGGAGTGGAAAAGGTGTGGAAAGAAATGTGAGAGATCTCACAGATAATGTGGAGTGGAGGCAGCGATGTAATTATAATCCTAGTTTTATTTTCACTTGATGGCACAAAAAAGGAAGGTGAGGAGAAGCTTTTAAATGAAACATGACATTCCCTTATTAAAGTCTGATTTAGACATCAGCAGTCTCACTGCTTTGTATATGTTCCAGTGCTCCCACACCATGGGTAGCCAAACAGTAGAGGTTTAATAAAATGAAATAAATTTAAACGTTAATTTCCTGAACAATGAGGGCTCGTTTTCTGAGCAAACAGCCCCTTTGGTGTTGTTATCAAAGATGACAGAGCTAGCTATGTTGTAAATATGAGGAGGAGAGATATGGTCTCATTTATAGACTTAAAAGTCCTGTTATGCGTCTTTGTTTCCTGAGCAAACAAATCTCTTGTGGGGACTGCATAGAAAAATCTCATTATCCAGTTATGTGTGGGTTGCCCTTGTTGGAAACTACTTCATTGCTGCCTGTTTGTCAAAAACATCATTGTCCAGTGTGGCCTGCTGTGGCCCCGCTGAGGTCCCAGTATCCATCGTTGTGGTCTGATCTAAGCAGCTTCCATTCATGTCAAAGTGGAGCACAGTCAGCAGTCCCTGCCACATCTTGGGGTGATCTTAAGTGGCAAATCCGCTGCATTTCTGGCCTGTGAACCTGGGAGTCACAGGGTTTGTTTGGGTCCAGAGACAGCAGTAAGTAATCCCTTTCCATCATTCACAGTAATCTCTCTTACACACCATGAAGGACATCCCAAGCACAGCATTTATATTAAATAGGACTTAAGGCAGGTGGCCTTACATTTTAGAAAAACTAGGAAATAACTAAACAACCCTCAGGAACATTATTAATAACGCTTTCAGATGAGGAAGTGTGGGTTTCTCTATCTCATCAGCCTGCCACTGCAGCCACGGTTTGCCGTAATAGGATTCAAAGCTCCTCCCGAGATTGTATCTGCCGTCAAGGGTAAATAAAGTCAGAGCTGGAACTTTCTGACAGAACTTTGTCACTGGCTTGTTAATATTGGCAGGCAGTGACTGGAGAATGGTCGACACCGGCAGCATAGCAATTTTAAGGAAACATTTCCTCTAATGAAAGTAGCTGCAGCAGTGGCCAACAATTGCACAAATGCTGTTGGGAGGCTTTTCCTCACTCACTTTTCTATGGAGCCCACTTTTCTGATAATACACAGTGGGAGACTGCTTTTTTGTTGCCGAGTTCAATGGGAAATGCACAGTTGCCATATAATTCGATATTATATGCATTTAGGGCCTGATCCAAAGCCAGCTGACATCAATGGCACAACTGCTATTATAACTAGTAAGGACTGCGGTTTGGGCTCTCCTGGAGAGGTGTTCCCAAGCATAAAGCCTTACAGAAAATTACCAACTAATTAACAACATCACTGGAGGGATGCTGTTTGGAAGGCAACATTAAGGTTTCAAAATTACTCACTTTAAAAACTGGGGTTTGGTTCAGGTTTGCAAGTCCGCCTCTACCTAAGGAGTGCTATGAGCACTCTTTAATCCTCATAAACCTTTCCAACTCACACACATTTCTAAGGATGCTATTCTGGTCTCTCCTCAGGGAGATTTTTGGGCCATCTCCCAAAATTGCAATGTAGTAAGTGCACTGCTTTGAAAAAAACTCTCAGAGGTCATGAGTTTATGCTTAGGTATTTTTAAACGCTTTGTTATTCGGTGCTGCAGTAAAAAAGGCCTGATGGCTGCCAAACTGAGAACATAGCTCAGGGTTTATAATGGTTACCTGGGGTGTGGATTAAAGAACAAGCTACTGTAGGTCCCAAGCCACTTCTCCCACTGTAGCTGGCTCTGCATATGCTCTTCTCTCTATGGCAATGCCCTGAGGTGCATCAGAGTATCTCTGTCCTCAGGGAAAAAACCAAGCTACCTCAATGTCACGGTCAGGCACAGCAGTAAACACAAGTCTGCCAGCACAAGTCTGGGACTGGGACCAGCTTTTCATTCTGGCTGACCAGCCATGGAGATAAGAAGGCAGGACGGTGCTGTTGCAAAAGTGATTCTGCCAGTGCCCCCAGATCCTACTCAGAAGAGCTTGATCTTTCAAAGCTAGCGGTCCTTTCAGATATGCAATTCTCTTCACAACTGCATGACAAGATGTATGCTGCAAGAGGCAAAAGCTAATTCATCCCAGCATCATCCAAAAGCTCATCAAAGCTCTTTCACTAATAGGTCCCCTTTGCTTCTTAGTTAAGGAAGAAGCAAGTCTTTTCATCCAATGGGATTAGACCACAATGCTGTCCACCAACTCCACTGGAACAAACAAGCCTTTTTCAGAGCAAATGCTTTGAAAATGAGGAAAGTAAAGAATTCAGTATGCTGAGATATAGCAGCTTTTGTACTAGTACCCTGATAAGAAAATGATTTAATATAGATATGCAGTTGCATCCTTTGAATTCCCATACACTCTTCAGGCAACTCATGTCAGGCAAAAGGCCAGCTTGAAGCCTAAGTGTACTAAAGACCTTGAATGGTTCTTACCTGATGTTTATCTGGGTCTTGGCCATGTGTTTGGAATTAAATGCTAGGTGCGTGTGTAGGATTTTGAGTGTACATAGGTTTTCTGCTGGCGAATGCTGAATTACTCCCAGTGAGGACCCCTTTTTGAATGTCTAAATATCAACATTTAGCATGGTTGCTTTTGAAAGAAACCAAAGATCTCCTGGAAGATTTATTTACTAAAGCAGACTTCATCAGTGTATAATGGGGTTGTGAAAAGGGTTTCATTTTGTGACCTTTGTCACAAAACCCTCTTCGCAAAGCAGTTTGCAAAGGGTTGTGCAGGGACTTTGAAGGAGATTGAACCAGTCATGTAGCACTGGTTGTCCTTGAAAAGTGCAATTCGGACTCCATCAAGGTTCTCTACAAGCTCCAGCATTTCATTCTGCCACCATACTCACAAGATTTGGGGGTGTCCTGGTTTCAGCTGGGATGGAGTTAACTGTCTTCCTAGTAGCTGGTACAGTGCTATGTTTTGAGTTCAGTATGTGAAGAATGTTGATAACACTGATGTTTTCAGTTGTTGCTCAGTAGTGTTTAGACTAGAGTCAAGGATTTTTCAGCTTCTCATACCCAGCCAGGGCACCTGACCCAAACTGGCCAACAGTGTATTCCATACCATGTGACGTCCCATCTAGTTTAGGAACTGGGAAGGGGGGGGGGGGCGGGGAATCGCCGCTCGGGGACTGGCTGAGTGTCGGTCAGCGGGTGGTGAGCAATTGCCCTGCGCATCATTTGTACATTTCAATCCTTTTATTACTACTGTTGTCATTTTACTAGTGTTATCATTATCATTATTATTTTCTTCTTTTCTGTTCTATTAAACCGTTCTTATCTCAACCCACGAGTTTTACTTCTTTTCCCGATTTTGTCCCCCACCCCACTGGATGGGGGGGAGTGAGTGACTGGCTGTGTGGTGCTTAGTTGCTGGCTGGGGTTAAACCACGACAGGGGGCTACAAAGACAGAGGCCATTCCCAGAAAACTTTGCAGGGAAGTTTGCAAAAATACTGATGGCAGAGCTGCAGAGATACGAGATCTGCTGCAACCCCTCCCGCAGATTCAGGTGCCCAGCAGCCCCACAAGCTGCATCCTCCTGGACAGCTTTGTCCTTTTTTGAAGAGATCGGGAGGTTTCTGCTTCCTCAGAGATACAGAGGAAGGACCTATATGCTCTGCACTGAATGACCTAACTTAATTTGGGGACAAAGCACCTATTAATCACTTTTATTGATAAACAGGAGCTTTATTAATAGAAAAACTGCCAGCAGTGTCAATTATTCATACTCATATGTATGCATATTCTGTACAAAGAATGGAAAACAGACTTCCACCTTCTATCAGAACTGTAATTGGTAGAATAACTTCTGAAATGTGGGCTTAGGTTTTAATAGTTTTAAAATACTGTTTTATATCACTCTCATTCCCTAATTTATCTCTGCCAGGCAGCAAGGCAGGCTCAGAGCCATCTGAATGCTGTGATTAACTAGCTTGCTGATTATCTGTGTATTAACATCAGATCTATGATAGTTTCTCAGTGCCATGCTATATACAGAAGTGGAGAAAAAAAAGTTGATCATACATAGGTTATTAAGGGCAAATTCAATAATAGATGGATTGCATATCTGATGGCAAGAGCAAGCTCTTTCCCCACATCTGCCTTGCACATAAATTGCAGCAGTTGGTGTGATTCAGCAGTTTACACCTTTTTCCTCCTCCATCCATGAGAAGTTACCATGCTCCAGGGCTCTGCCCCAGACTCCTTCACTACCTGGCAGGGTTGGAGGGGCTGGCAGGGATGCATTTGGGTCCCAGTGAGCAGCCACCGTGCCCCAGCAAGCCCTCCGCACACCAAGTCCTTTCCTCTCCTGTACCACGCTGAAGAACCAATACCGCCAATGAATGCTACAGAGATGTTAAGAGAACAGGTTCCATTGGTGCCAGTGTCATCACACCATACAGCTGCTTGAGATATTGGATAGCTGGATTTGATGGCCCAGGTCCCCTTTTACCCTCGTATAAGAGTTGAATGCATTTAGGTGTGGAAGATGTTCAAGAGCAAGGCCATCTTCTCCGTGAATGTTGAATGCTGTCACTGACTGAGAAGCCTGTTCTGACTGGTTAAACTTTTGCTTTCAAAATACATAAATAAATCTAAGAAGTTCCACAATACAGAGATTCCTGGGGAACTAATTACAAGCTCTTCTTTGTTCACCGTAGGTATTTTTCCATTAGAGTTGCACCAAGTTTTCCCTGTGTTAACTTACAAGCCCCAAAAGCCCAAATTCTGTGGAGGCTTAATTACAGTTTCACGCTGCCAAACCCCTTTGGTGCATCTTCTTGTAAGTCACACTTAACATATGTTATCAGCAAAGTTAGGGCCCTGCAGCAACAACAACAACAACAACGACCCTGAACAGCTATTCTGCACATCTAGGAGCCTCCAGGAAAGGAATACAAAACATTTCCAGCCAGCTTTCATACCATCCAAATGATGTAATTTATTTACAATCCACCTTGTATTCCTTTGCTCCTGCTGCAGATAGCAGGCTGCAGACAAGGAGGTACCAGCCCACCAACATGCTTCATGCAAGGACTCCTCCTTACCAGCACGAGGTTATGCAGCCCTTGGCTGTACATCTGCCATGTTTATGAGCCACATGACACGTAAATGTTTCTCACCTTTGGATAAGGCAAAGCACAAAGCTACAGCGTGTTGAGACAGAGTTTTTCTACAGGTGACCCTGCCTTCTCAGCACAGAGAGGGCAGCTCAGGTGCTCTTTCACAGGCTGAAGCATCCATAATGCCCCTGTACCCAGTGGGACCAGAGATCTCATCAAAGCTGACACATAAGGTCCCTGTGTGCTCTTGGCAAAGTCATCTGACCTCCTTAAAGCTTAGTAAACCAAGCCACAAAATGAGCTGACAGAAGGTCCTTTACAAAAAATACAATCATAGAATCATTTAGGTTGAAAAAGACCTTCAAGATCATGATTTCTAAATTAATCCAAACAAGCTTTCTTGCGGAACTTAATAATTTTTTCCACACAAGACACAGAATAACATAGCTGGGTGGAAAAACACCTAGACTAAACAGAGGACACCTTTTTGAGCTGTCCACCCCTTCAGAAGAGACCTGAAAGATTAATATGGTGCTAGACCACCCTTCATTTTTGTTATCAAGTTGAAGAGGAGAAAAATTTGATGGTTACACAAATAATCAATTGAAAAGTTCCTTTGTAGCAGCTGAAGGTGGATCCTGACCAGCTGGAGCACTAGTCTTACCCCATATGACCATACTGGCATCCTAATGCAATTTTTGAGTAATGTTAACATGAATACCTGTCTTAAGTTTTATACAGCATCCATCATGGGGATATCAAAGCACTATACCTCAAGGGAAGTGAGTAATTCTGAAGTCTCAACATGCAGTAAGAAGTAACTTTCCTTCCTAGAAAGTTAATTTCAGAAATCCTACAGTGAGGCTAACAGCATTAGTTTTCCAGTTGCCACTGACTTTGCAAGAATAATACCAGATGAAGACTGGAGGGAGAGAAGGAGGGGGGAAAGGGAACTGTGACTCTTCGAAATGCTGGTTAATTGCAAAGAATCTGCCACTGCTTAAGATGTGACTTGCTGACAGGGAGAAAAATATATCAAAGCACAGAGGAGATACATCAAAATATCAAAATTCAGCTGAATAAATCTCAAGGGATGACAGAGGATCCTTCACTTCGAACTCATATAGAAGGATTTTTTGTCCTGCTTGCATTAAGCAGTCTTTCTTCTTCTTTTTTTTTTGTTGTGCAGTTGAGTCCTAGTCCAACAAGTGTGAACAGGTATTTTCAAGACCCATCAGAAATTATTCCGTACAGACCAGGAGCTGTGACTTGAAGCTAACAGTTGGTGCAGATAAAATAGCCATGAAAATAAGGTTAGGGAGTTGCATATCCAGTAGGGATGGGAGGTGGCTGATTGCCTACCCTTGGAGGTGCACTACATTATCCATGGTAAATACTACTCTGAAGGCAGATGAACTTCAACAGACCAGAAGTAGTTGCTTTAAAAGTATGAATATATCACGTTGTTTCATTTTCTGATATGAATGCTAATCCCCTCCCTTGAATTCTCTGCCCTAGGCTAAGGTGAGGCACCAGTCTCATGAAAACCAGTTTCAGAGACCAAGGGAAAGAGAGGGTGAGAAGTTTTCCCTAGGCAACTGCCTTTGCTGAAGAAGCAGACAGCTAAACGCTAGCTAGGAAATTTCTATCGGCCCGAGTGACACTTCCAATAGCCTGAATCAGCTCAATTTCTCCACACAAAGTTACAGTTCAACCTACTCATTAGCAATCAGCAGAAATCAATACTCTGCATTGGCAACTGACATCCTCTATCTAAAGGACAAACTGTCATCACCATTGTGGCTCAGTGGCATCTGAGGTGACAGCAACAAAGAAGCTAAAGGCATAAAGAAAAATGTGTTTGTCTACAATTGCTGCCAATAAGCCTCTTCTTAAATAAAGGCAAGGGAATGCTGAGCTAGGGCTTGCTGCAGAAGGGCATTTCATATCTGCTCCGCACCCCACTTACCCCCACGCCCAGGTAAGAATCTGCATGAAAGCCATCTTGTCCTCAGGAGGAAGCAATAGGGAAAAAGCTGGCAGGGAAGAGTAATTTCTGGCACACTGGTTTATCGGAGGGGCTGGTTTACAACCCAACAGCCTCATCAGTCCCTGGGGGGGGGCAGCAAACTCCGTGTCCTCTAGAGTCCCTATCTGTACATGACTCTCGGGGCTTCTGCATATTCTGTATCTGTGTGGTCCTTCTTCTAAATCTCTCTACTGGACAACACCTGGGGAGGACAGTTTGTCCACATCACCTTAGACTTCCAGTAATGAGACTCTAGGTGACAATTCAGAGAAACAGCAGAGCATTCAGATAGACACTCAAAGACCCAGAGTGAGCCACCTGGTGCAATTAATAAAAAATGATGGAACAAGCATAGGCCATTTGGTTCATTGAAGTTCACTTAGCTTTTCTATTTAACACTCTATTTCCTCCAAGAAGGCAGCTTATGATTTGCCAAATAACACTAGTATGTTTCTACCTTGATGGCTTTAGCTTGGAAAGCCAACTGAAAATATGTTTTACTCTGTTTGCACATACATAGATATCTAGTTTCGTGGTGAAGACACCCAGTACACACCACCTCTCCTTCTATTCTCTACCTGTCCCTGTCCCTGTTGGGGGCTACCACCAATTTAGGTAATACAGATTCTTTCTTTTACCACCCTTGTCACCCTCTGGCCCGAGACTACATCCCACCCCAAAAATCCTTTGGCACTGGGCTAAAGGAGAGGAATGCACAGGTGCGTTATGGGCTCAGCCTCCTCATTACTGCTGAAACTTGTCATGCAGTGTCCCACCCACTTGGAAGAAGTGTCCTGAGGTTACTTCTGAACTTAAATGCCATGATCTGGAAGTAAGAAGGAGAAAAAAAGTTTTCACAATTTTCCATTTAAAATTAATTTCCCATTTTCCATTCCTACTTTCCTCTGTCAAATCCCAAAGAGCTTCTTGACCTGCAACTGCCTATTCATATGTGTGCATGCAGCATCTGCAAGCCTCCCACAGCATACGAGGGAAATCTGCCTGCTTAAGATCTTCCCTGTTTCCTCCTCTAGGTCCCCTGGAGCAGCCAACAGCTTTTAACAAGTAGCTCTTTGTTCGATCAATCATTATGCTGGATATTACCAGAACTTTAAAAACAGATGTTTTAAAATTCCCCAAGGACTTTGTAACAGGGTTTCTACCAAGGCCTCCCAGGGTCCTTTCCCCTTGCCCTAACGGACACAAGCTTCTGCAGCTCTCCCCAGAAGGACTAAATTCAGTCTTCCTCACACCTTCAGAAGACTGGTTGCAACAGCTGAAAATGAGGAAATCTGAGAAAATCAGAGCAGGCGCCACATCCTGCTTCTCTGCTCCCTGGCCATAGCCCATATGATGAAAACAATGCTCCCACACCAAAGAGCCCACTGCTGTGGTCAGGCATCTTAGCAGTTTCTCAGGTTTTGATTTATTTCCTGGAAACCGATTCCTCAAATGTTCACTCCTTTTAGTAAACCAGGCAACTGCTATTCCAAAGGCTTTCTTTGTGAGCTGCTCTCATTACCTTCATTTATTTCATGTTTTTACCTACCATTTTCTTTATACTTTCACATTAAATTCCATTTGCTGTGCAGTGACCCAGTTTCACAGTACATCTGACATCCCTTTGATTTCTTTTTGCTGCCTGCTCTGCACTTACAGGTAAGAGCAAACGTAAGAAGTCTGCAGCTGGTTTCTTTGTACAGGGCATTTAGACAGATTAAAAACACTGAAGGAAGCACTAACTCCTCTTCTGGCTTCAATCAATACTTCCTCCAAGTTTGCCACAAGTCCTCTCTATTTTTAAGCAATCCTTTGCTATGTGATACACTGACTGCCTGATCCCTCCAGACTGAATAGCAACCCGGCAAGTGGCACTTCAGTAGGTTGCTGCAGAACCAAAATAGCATGTCATGCCAAGTCCCGTCATTACCCAGCCTTCTTTTTTATGTATGTGTGCTTGTTATGACAGAGGCACTAGAAGGGAGAATAAAGCTAACAGAACAGAGAGGACGTGTCAACCTTAACCACGCTTTCCCTGACTGTAACAACTGAACAGCTTCCAGCAAAAACATTTAGTTACATTCATTGTGTGCAGGCTTCAGTGCCTTACCATCTCCACACATTTGCTAGTCACCCCAGTAAGTGGATATGTCTGCATGTGTATTCATTTCAGCGGAAGTGTTCAGGAGTCTCAAGCACTACTGATGACCCTGAGGATGCAAAAGCCACCTCCTTCATTTCCTTTCTACTGCCTAGGCAAAGGTAGGAGCGGAGCCTCAGAGGCAGCGGCAGCAGCACACACCCCAGTGATCCCCCTCTAATCAGCCCTGTAGCAGGGGAGGATCAGAGGCTCAGCCACCTCGGGGCAAAGCTGCAGCTGGTCCAAAGTGGTCAACACTGGAAACAGAAGGAGACACATGCAGGCGCCTTGACTGCCATGGGTCCGGTAACCTCCCCAGTCTGCTTCCCTTGACATGAGAGTCCTGCCTTGGAGGTCCCTGCACCCACCCACCACGTAGCTGCGGTTTTCTCACCCCCCAGGGCTACTGTGGCCAGATGGGCTGCCCGCCATGGCAGCACCACTGCCAGCCCAAGCCCCTCCAGTTCAGTGCTGCATGCTGGCACGGGCAGCACACACACAGACAACCCAGACCGGTTGCCTTGGGTGTCCCTCCTCTTCCTTTCTCTCAGAGCAAAGCCACGATGTGCCGGGTTTCGGGAGCAACTCCTCCTGCACTTTGCAGATCAGCGTTAGCCCGGATGGGGATCCTACAGCCAGGATAACACCACACTGCAGCAAAAGACAGCTCTGCCTTTCGGAGCACGTCCTCCAGGGCTTTCCTCTCCCTGCTTTCAAGATCTCTCATCTCCTAAAAACCCCAGGGCTTTTTTCGCTCATAGCTCTATAATCTCCCCACTTTTAACGTAAGCCTGAGTCAAATTCTGTTCTCTGTCACTCCCATCTCTAGACCCTGAGTCATGGAAGAGATCAACAAAGTTACACTGGATTTACACCGGGATAATGAGAGCAAAAAATTGGCCCTTTGCCTTTATATTTTGACTTCTTCCCATCATATTTTTTATTTGTGGCAGTGTTATTGTTAGATTTACTTTGATGTGCCTGTTTGTTTGAAATTCATTAATCTAGAGCATGCTCTAGGAAAGGTCTTTATATTTGTTCTCTACTTGGAATATAAAATTACTTAGCTTTACAAAGTATAATATTCTAAATTTATGACATTACTATTATCTGAGGAATCTTCAGCTACTCATGCATATTCCCCCTTTGTTTCAGGCCCTTCAAAGTTAGTACAGCTAATTCTACATTTTCTTCTCTTGGCATCGATTGCACATTATACTAAATGCTATTAAATTACAGATCCTCACTGCTTTTCCTGGAAACTTGCTGGTTGGCAGAGTAAGATTAGATCTGGATATTATATGCAAGGGTTTTTTTAACAGCTTAGGTTTAAGATGCAGATAGTATATGAACCTTCAATGCGATGGTGTCCTTAAAAGCATTAAAAAAATTACATTAAGCTAAATGATGTCACTTCTAATCAGAATTTTTATCCCTTTCTTTCCCAATTAGTGCAGCCTGTGCAGATTTACTAAGCATCTCTGCTAGCTCCAACGTCTTCACCTCATGGCATCTTGAGTCAGCATTTCTGGCAGCAAGCACGACGGTCAAGTGAAATTCATAATGTAAATTAGCATTCAGCACTGGGACCAAGGAGGTCATTAGCAAATGTTTCCAAATGACCTGTGGCAATCCCACCTCCTCACAAGGCCTGCTTTAGGAAGAATCTTAATTATTCCTGGAGGGAAGAGGTAAGAGCTTCCTGGTGTTCAGCTGGACAGCTGGGCAGGAGCAACAGCAGCAGCTGTGCTGTGCTGTGCAGGGCGGTGTCCGTGCCGGCACATCCCACTGAGGGCTACCTGTCCATCTCTCCATGCCTGGTGGTCCCCGCAACAGCAAACCAGGCAGTCCCAGTGGCAGGGAGCTGCTCCCCATGGAGGGCCCCTCTCACCCTGCATCCTTCAAATGGGCAGAGGCTCACACATCCCACCCGTTCCCCATCAGGAAAAACCCAAACGACCTCGTGTGTCCATTGTTCTTTTCCTAATTCAGTAATACACTATGCTTAATATAAATTACAATGTACATTGTAGTAATTCAGCTATACAAGTGTGACCTAGCACATTTGTTAATTACTAGACTTCTGAGAATTTTCTCACTAATTTTACATGTGCATGCTCGCGTTTGCCCATGTCAAAGCTCTTCTTTGTAACCTAACTGACAAAAGCAATAAAAATCTGTCTACGAATTTGCAGCCTACAAATTCATTCTCTCAGAGTTTCCTGTGTAAAGTGCACGCAGTTGCTTTCATGGTTTTGTTTCCTTTGGAAGAAAATACAATTTTTTATATATACTCATATACAAATATAATTATATAATTTTTTTAAAATACCTTTTGAAATATTTAATGTCAGTGGTGAGCTCACTAGCTATTATTTGCTTTTCCAGAAAATGCCAGGTGAAGAGCAGGTTGTTATTCTTGTCAAGCCAGGATGCAAAGCAAAGGTTCATCTAGCCCAAGGAGTCTGTCAGATGGGCCAAAGGAGGATGCTGACAGACTAGGATGACTTAAGAGGAAACATATAGAGAAATTTGGCAGAAAGCATCTCCTTATCCTGTAACAGGAGTTTGCAGCTCAGGGATTTCCTGAGTCAGAGAGGGTGTCGTCATGAAGGTTTATGATTACTTTTTGCAGCTTTGCCTTCCCCCCACCCCTGGCCCAGGCAGCTGCGGCCTCTGGGCACCCCCACACTGTCAGTAGCAGCCCAGAGAAGCAGGTGCCAGGTAAGATCAGACCCTGTGTGGCGGAACAGGCCAGAGGGAAGATAAATGGGATTTCTCCTGGGACAAACTAAGGCAGATCAGGGCTCCCTGCGCTGCGCCTGTGCCCCACCGACTGCTGACAGCTTGGCCCTGTGCAGTGCTGCCTGGTGCTGGGGGACATTCTCCAGGGGTGATCTAAAATAAAAACACTGTCTGCTGGCGGCTGTTTCTGCATGGTGCCTCCACGGATGAGCCAACCTAGGAGCAGTGAGATCCCAGAGGCAGCAGAAGCAGCAGCAAGGAGAGAGGGGCTGCCGGCTCGTGAACCCCACCACTACCATCAGCGCGGGAGCTGCTCTCAGCAGGGCTTCTCGTTCACAAGGGTGGGGATGAACCTAGATTTAATTTTGGAGGCTTCACCCATGGCCCTTGTTTGAAGCCTGTGCCAGCCGCGGGGGTGGAAGCTGTGCAGGAGACAGGCAGTAATTAAGGCTGGATTTTGAAGCAGAGGGATTCCTCCTCCTCCTCTCACCCTCCCCTCCAGCCTAAGCCCAGGACCGTGTTCCCAGAGCAGAGATAAAAGGGCAGGTTCCCTTCCCTGAGTTTATTAAACAAAGCACAAAGGCAGTAGGACAGGACTGGTGGTGTTGCTGAGCCGCCCAATCGCACGTGCTGTCCATCTGCACCCCTGCACGAGCAGGACCATGTCTGCCATGTATGCGTAGCATGGACCTGGAGCCTCTCTCCCACCCAAGAGACATCCGAGGGACTTGGCACCCAGCTACCCACGGGGCAGGCAAGAGGCTGCATACCCTCTCACATTGCCTGCTACCCTACAGTCAGGACACGGGCTCCAAAAGATTTTCAGAGTCCTAATTAAATGCATAAATTGTATGGAACAATGCAAAATGCATCTGTGGCTTTGAAGGACTGTGACAATTCCAGGCAGATGGCAAGATAGGAATTAGCACTTCTTGCAGCACCCAGCCAGAACAGATGCAATACATAATGAGGGTCAGACAGCAATGCACAGAGTAATTCCCTTTGCTCTCCCAGCAAACACAGAAATGCTAAGTCACTGTGTCACTACAGATTTTGTTACTGGAAACATGATGAGTGTCAATTGTCAAGGTAAATTAGTAACGCTGCATAAGCAGAAGCTGGAGATAGAAAGGGAGCCGTGAAAGAGGCAGCTCTAGTGACACAACACTTCCTAAAGCAGTTTCTCTAAACTCTTTCTTCTTCCATATGCATACTGCAGTTTGTGAGGGGTCCACAAAGTCAGTAACTTCCTCTGAAACAGTTGTTTGTTTTGAATTGCTGATAGGAAATATACTAAGTTCATTAAAAATTGTTACAAGGGCAGTGATTCATGAGGCATCCGACTACAGAAGAATAATGCACCTACCTGTCTACCTGTCTCATTGGTCCATTTCTTTGTGAATTACAGTATTTTAACTCATGAAATTGTAAAACATCAGAGCAAAGCAAAGTTACTGTGGGCTTAACTGCCCAAGAATTATATTCAGGAAGGAAAAAAGTGTAGGCATAATTTGTCAGCAGGTATAAAAATAGATCTTCTTGAGGCATTATCTGAACTTGGGAAAAATGTTTCATTGGCTGCCTGAGGCCCTCCAGTATTTTCATTTTTCTAAATGAGTTATAGTATATTCATTACACAATAGGTCGCTACAAGCATGGAATTGTTTCTGTGCATTCATTCAGTGGTTCATTCACAATCTGAAAAGCAAAGCCGACCAGGTGTAATGAGGAATCCCTGTTTAGGTGGTTGAGTTTCTTCTTTGTTCTGCTTTTTCACTGGCAGTACTTGAAACCTAAATTTGCATGGGTGAAAATCTTCCTCAGGAAAGCTAACTTGCACGTTGGGGTTCTGCTGCCATGCCAAATAATTCAAGCTGCTTAAATGGATTTGCAAGGTGGATGCTCAAATGCAGATTAAAATGTGAATCCACTTCCCAGAAAATCATCTAATTTATAAACAAGGAATCTTCAGACCTTGAGGTAGTCAAAGTGACTTGGCTTTTAAAGGAGATTACTTACAAAAGGCTCTGGCTACCAATCTGCCAGAATCTGGCTGTGTAACTCTTAAACCCCCAGAACAAAAGATCAAAGACTGCCTCAGTCAAGCAAAATATTCCACTGCTGGGTAAATAACTTCAGCTCTGCAAATAGCATTTTCCCAAATGCCATATCATGATTCAGACCTTCTGACAGGTGCAAACACAGGCTGGAAAGGTGTGAGAAAACATGTCCCATGACCTACCAACTTGTGAGAATGAATTGGTAACCTGAGCACACTCAGCACCTTTGAAACCTGTGGTACAGGGGCCATAACGCTCGTGAGAGCACAGGCATAACCTTAACGCAAGGCAGTGCTAGTTAATGGCAGCATTTTTAAGGCAGGAGCCTTCAAGATAGAGCTTTCAGCTGTCCAGCCACCATCCAGCCCTAAAGGGGCAGCTCAGCAGACCTGCCCTCCAGCTGTGCCCCTAAAAACTGCATCTCCATCTTCTCACCGAGTCCCACACCGCTGCACAGGAGGTCACGTCCTCGGACAGAGGGGACAGGCAAGGAGGTGCAAGGCAAGGAACACCCAGGAGACCTCTCTGGTAGGCAAGGCTGCTGGCAGGGACAACCTCACCCCCGAGAGAGGCAACGAGTACCCAAAGGTCTCACGATCTGCAAAGGCTGTCACAGGGGCTTGGTATTTTCCTGCATCGCCACATGAGCGCACAGACCTTAGGGGTCAGATTCCCACCACACTGTCTGCGGTGTGGTCCATTTTTTCTGTGTAAAATGAGTGCCATGGGGGCTTAAAATGCAAGTGAGGTTGTAAATAGCCCAGCAAGGTGTGAGTGAGGCTACGGCATCTAGCTACTCATCTTCTTCCATCTCTATCAAGTGTCAGATATAATTATGAGGACAGGTAATAAATAGACAGGAGTAATAAGAGAGGAAGTCAAATCTCTTGAAACCTGAACATGAAACCACAGCACCTTCATCCTTCAGAGGCCCAGGCAGTCCAGTAAAAAAGAGCCTCACCCAAGAGGCTTCGAGTCTGTCTCTTGTGACGTGTGCTATCAGCTTAGCATGGAGCAGCAACACTTGACATGGAAAATAATTATTTTCCCAGCAATCCCCACCAAATCACGGTAGAAGAGAACTGGAGAATTTCAACCGAAGAACATTAACTGGAGAGCTAAATCAAAAACGCTGCAGTGCTGACACAGTCTTCTTGCAACCCCAAAAAGCATATTTTGCATTCCAGCTGACTCAAGGCATGCCCTGGGTAGTGGATATGAGCACTCAGCATGCCACAGAGAAGCCCGACTTTGAAACAGCAAGCTCCAATACACACTAGAGAATGAACACATGTCTCCAGAAGAATGAGCACAATGGGGACTTTCTACACTGCCCTGCTTTTTGCCTCTTGTCCACTAGTGCTCACAGCAGCGGTGCAGGAAAAAAAAAAAAAAAAGAGGAAGAAGAAATTAGTGAAATAAATAGTAGCTAGCCCTGCAGCATCAAGATTCTGTATAATCCTCATGTCTTACCACAAAACGATGAGATGTGGCTCAAAGAAAAGCCATCTGGCCCACCGCACCTGCTGGCTTTTGGCTTGGTCTGTATCCTCAGAGAGAAAAGAAAGCAAGAATAGTTCAAAGCCACACAGCTTATAGTCAGGTGTACAGGAATGGGTTAAATCATAGTGTAAGATAGTGCAGTGGTTGCATATCTTATAATGATTTTTAATGTTTTCTGCTGTCAATTGCAACACATTCCCTAGGGAAATCATTTCATCACCTCTGTGACGGTGGGATGAATGAAGACTGACCCCTGACTAGGAAGCCAGATTTATTCATGTTAGGTGACTGTGTCCATAAAATAAAACCCATCTTTTGCCAGGATTCCTGCATGTCATATTTTTATTCCCTCTTATTACATATATATATATTCTTCTCTGTCACTATCCTAGTAAATTAATTTCTATTTTACCTTTTATTTTATTGGAGGTTTTTATATAAATCTGTCTAATTTTCAGGCTGCATCTTCTATATCTCTGTGGATGCCAAAATTTTATCTTTATAATGAGTAACCTTCAGACATTATAGGCCAAAAACTCTTTTCCGTTACTCCTATGCAAATCCAAAAAAATCCAACAATAAGCAAAATGTAGCCCCTAGACTGTGCGTGTCTGAAGATGCTCTGGTGTGAAATAGTTTTCTTAGATGCAGTGTAGAAGTAACTACCCCATACAGAAGGTGAAATTCATTTCTCCTACACCTAGCCAGCAAAAAGTTTTGCCTAAAAAGCCCTTTGTAGCCCCCCCCCCCCCCCCCCCCATGTAGGGAGGAAAGTGTGTAGCATCGCAGGGCAATTATCTCCTCTCTCCTGTCATGGAGGTACGCATTTCTCCTTGTTGGCTGACAAGGGAGTCTATACAAGTCAGCTTAAGCAAGATGTGTACTTTTAGATGTGTAATACATCCCACTAGTAAAAAGACCCTGTGGAGAGTTAGTACAGAGTAGTGAGAGCACTGTAAATTTGTGCCTGAGCCTTATCTTACCCAGGCAGACAAAAGCTTTTATTATAACCTCCGTTCCACCAGTAAGTCTTGCCTATAAATATTAGTCACACAGCACAGAAGAATCAATTTTTATGATGATGACAAACTAAAGCACAAAATTGAGCATTTATATGCAGGTTGCCTTTGGGCCATTTGATGATTCACAAATTAGTCCTGACCCTCCTGGATCTAACTTTAAATATTTCACTTGAAATGCTTCTACTGTTTCAAGTACCCCCTAACATGGCTAGAATTTGATCTGCCTATCACTAGGAAATTATTTAACCTAACCTCCGAGTACAGAAAAACAGATGTTTTCAAGAACAGATTCTTTTAGTTCCTGTATTCAGGGGAGAAAGATTGGTTTTATTTAGTTTTATGTTGTAGGGCCAGATTTCTTCGCTTCTATTCAGACTGAGTAGTCCTTCATTTTTCAAGTAGCTCAGTTAAAATCAAACAAAGGTTGTTTGTCTTTACTCTGGCTTAAACAGAAGCACACTGCATAATCTGAATTATTTCGGTTTCACATACAGCTGTTCCTTCTAATGGCATAATCTGATTCTTCCCATTGTACTAAACCACTTCACTGAGGCCCGTTTATGTCATACTGGCATTCAAGATACATCATCTTAAGTGTTATGCTCTTTGCTGGAAACAAGATCTGTCACCCTGACTTAGTTTTAGGATGTTCTGAGTGGATCTTTGGCAGGTACAAAGCATCTCTGAAAACAGTAGCAGCTTCTCTGAGTTTCATGGTTTGGCAAGAGAAACAGACACAAATAGGATATTTGTCTTTCTTTTAGTGGGATGTAATCTCACTTCTTTCTCTTTTCTCTACAAAGCTGGGCAAGTGCAAAGATATTTTTAATGCACCTTTGGGAAGAAAAGTTTATCAAGGAATATTTTTTTTTATTTTTTGCTAAAAGCTTTGTTTTCAAGGATACAGGTGTTTCGGATATGCCTAAAAGCTTCTTCCTGCTCATTCTGGTTAGGTATGATAATTTTCAACCTTTAGTTCATGAGTTCATTCCCTAATCAGGGCTACAGCACATGTCAAGCTGTTCACTTTGAATGAAAAGCTTTTCCAGACTGAAAACTCAATTTACCCCTGCCAGTGAAATTAAGATAAGCAGTCCCTCAAGGGGTCCCAGTCCTTATCTGATACACTGTGTTCTTTCAGGTTCTGGCAGAAATTAAGTGGAGCCTCATGTACACGCATTTGGGACATGTGTAGTCTATTGAACAGGACCTTTCATTTGCACATCAAAGGAAGCTTTCCAGTAGCTCAGTTGAGCCCCATTCACTTGCTGAATATCACCTCTGTTACGAGAGCCTGTGATAATGGGATGCCTATATATCATAAAGACAAAAGATTACTGCACCGTAGGAGGTGGCTATCAATCCATTGCCTATCATCCTGTGTAATGAGTTCCCTATAACAAAGTGATACTTCTTATATTTTTTTTTGACAAATGAGTTATCCCCTAGGAAAGCTTCATTAGATGTCCTTCACAGCCTCCATCACAATGCTGAGATCAATTATTTGTTAGTAGCACCCAGGAATTTGAGGTAGGGTGCCATGCAAACGCAGAACATGCGTGCATGCACTCTATGTACGTGCTGCTGTATGCTTTACTGGTGTATGCCTCCTACTATTTTCTTTCTCTCCAGATATTTAACCTGATCCAGACCTTCTTTCACTTTCACACTACAAAGATGCATGCTACTAAGTCTGAACAAGGCTTTGTGCAGACTTTTTCTGGAATCAAATGTAGGCAAATCCGTATGATTCCTACTCACAGGAAGCAATTAAGAACATTAACACAAGTATCCAAAACCGATTATTGAAATTGAAGTTGTGAAACCAAATCAAACATATATGTAGGAGCTCCCCTTAAGACTGGAAAAGGCCTTCTTTCCACTTAAAGGAGAATTAGCTGTGAGGGCCACCTACCACCAACACACCAAGGGAACCAAAAGTCCAGAGAACATTACACTTAGAAAGGTTTTAAAGGACTAAACAGGGGATTTCCACTCAGAAGATAAAGCCACTGAGGAGCTGGACTAATGAAACCTATGCAGAGTTGCTCCAACTCACCTCCTAAACATATTACATAATAGGAAACAGCAACATTTTCCTGGGGATTTTTGAATAATCTCCCTGCACTGAACTGAGATGTCAGTCTCATGGCATGATGCAAAATGGTTCAAATTACCTTTACAAAGGGTACTTCCATTCCTTAGAATAGCCTCCCAATTTTAGAATATTTTTTGTAGAACCCTATTAGAGAGCCTGGGAGGCTGTTAACTTCATCCCTATGGAAAGTCATGTACGTTTCCATAAGGAGGCAAGGTCAAATGTTGTGTGGAAACTGAGCTTGGCTCTACATTAATACAGTGAGTATTCCTGACAGCGGTGGAGGTCAATGTCCTTTCTGATAGACGAACTGATTGCTCGAGGACTAGATAATCTGCAATCACTTGGCCACGGGAAATCTTAGGCTCACTCTCTAGGCCATTTGTCACCTGGAGCTCAGGATGCGTACTATAGATCATGACTGCTTGCAGTGGAAGAATTTCTGAGTAATACAAGGAACACGATAGGTTTCCTAGGTAAGCAGGAGGAGACAAAAGTAGTAAAGGATTGAACCACAGCAGAAGCAACAGAGAAAATGAAATTCTTATTCAAGATGGGCAAGGACTTAGCTAGATCAATGTCAGATTATTATATATGCTAGATCAATGTCAGATTATTATATATGCTAGATCAAGCTTTATGCCAACTGCAATAGGAATCTGTAACAATCATATCTCAGAGAATTTCAGTGTTTCTCTTCTGGTTTTACTTACAGTCAGATGCTGTGATTCGTTTCTCAGAATAACAGAATGCAGTATTTTCTTGCTAGAGAAGATCATGCATCCACAGCACCATACTGAAGTTGGGAAAGTACGTACAGGATCTACTTCTTCCATGAAATATCCCAGCATAGTTAACACACTGCCTGTTCAGCGTATGGGAGATGACAAGTACTCCCCAAAATCAAACGATCACGCAGTCTTTTCCATAACCTGCCAAAGTTCCTGAGAAGGGATGTCAGTGTCATAACCCCCAGCTATGGAAAAGGAAGCTGAGGTACAGAGCTGTGAAAAGATTTGATCAGAAACATCCAGGAGCTGATTAGAAAAGCAAGAAATCCTGATTTCCAGGCAATCCTTTCTCCAACTCTTGGGCTTGTATCCCAAGCACCTGATGATATAGAGGATAGGGAAAGAGAAGGCAAGGCAAGGCAGTCTACAGCAGGTTTTTGAAATCTCACTTAAGCCTGTGTTCTTGTCCTCCTCTGAGCTCACATATAATTCAGTGAGAGCATCCAAGACATACCCAAAGTGCTATTATTAGCTAAATGGGTTAGCCTATGGTGACGGAAATATGTTGCTCTTCCTCTGTGCAAGAACTGAATGCTATATTCAGATGCCTATAAGAAACTTCAGATTTCCCTCATTTCCGTTTACCCACCCAGAATCAGGGAGTCCAGTTAATTAGAGCTAGAGTCAGTTGCCTAAACATAAGCATTTGGTGCCATCTGAGATTCCCTAGAGTATCTCAGATGTCTGCACAAGCCTGGCATGTATGACATAAGATCTAAGGGAAACCCATGCAATTCTGGAGTGGCAGCTGGAGGCCAGGTAAGATTCCTTTGGGCATCCTAAATGATGCTAAACACCTGTGTTAAGGCAACTGAATGTAGCTTTTTAGGCTGGAGCTAGGCAGAGTTACCTGCAGATTTTGATTCAGCACATTTTAGATGAGAATTTCCCATAGCAGGTGGCCTATTTCTCATCACTGACTACAGAGAACACCTATGGCAACCACATGCAAAAATTCAGTTTTATAGGTGCCTAAAGCTGGGAGGGATGAGGCTGAGCCACAGTCTCAAGTTCTCTGTTGCTTGATCCCTTTTCACTTCTCAGCTCCTCTGGCAATTGCACGGAAAATCCTGCCACTGGGATTTGGAAGAACTTTACATCCACTTTGCAGAAGCATAAATAATTATGCAAGGGAGGGGGGAAATCAGGCCTGTTTTCTCCCCGCCTCAGAGAGATATGAGAAAGACACCGTGAAGAGTAAAAAGTTGGGTCGGATTAAATTTACCATGTCTGCAAAATTTTCTATTAAAAGGTTACCTTTGATATAATGCTTCAGCCTGCAGACTTTTGCTTCCCAGCCATTAAATTCTGTTGTAATAAACTTTTACAATGCGCATCATTATAGGAAACTTAAATAGGCTTAGCTCTTGAGTGAGACTCACAGAGACAGTAGACCAGAAAGAAGAAATGCAAGGTGTCTGGCTTCTTGAATATTTAAGAAAAGGTTCTTCTTTATTAAATAATGCAGATGAGGAGAGGGATTTGGAATTCTAAATGTCAAGCTCAGGGTGGAAGGAGGTCTGTCTGGAGAGCCACGAACTCCTGATCTCAGCTTCTGCCTCTGCTGTGTGGCCTTGTAGAAATCAGAGGCCTGCCCAATCACTGAACCCAAGTTCCAGCTGCGATTGAGCCCCTGGGGGCAAACAGGTTGTTAATACTCACCACTCTCAAAGAAGAGTCATGGCAATTGCTCTTTTTATTCTTCACAGTATTGTTCTCATATCTGCGAGGAAAGGCTTAGAAAATATAAATGGCTCAGCTTTATAGCAAAATGGTTGTTGGTGGTTTAAAAGTAAAATTCAGGGTCGCTTTTCATCTTATAATGAACATTGCAATGCAGAATGGGCAGCTGCAGAGAGCCGAAATGAGAAACAGGGAGGATCAGTCTCCTTGTTATTACAATGGTTTATGGAGACATTTGGCCTCAGGTATATTCTCCCTCCTATTCTGCTGGTAATTCATTTGTTTAAAGTGCAATATAATTGTCCACAGAGATCATGCTATACTCCTTTCTAAAGCTCTAAGCATGTTGGTTATTTAACAGACCTTCTGTCACACATGGGTGAAAGGAAAATTCCTCTCCTACAAAAGAGTTACAATACCTTGTACATTTGTTTATGAAGAAGAGGGGATTTATATCCTATTTTGCTCTTCATGTACTCTTGGAACATCAGCCATCAGCCTTAGGATGGCCAGGGAGCATACATCAGCTAATGTTGCATTTCATGGCCTGGTATAAACACAGAGAAAGATAGCTGATACTCACCACGTATAATGTGGAGTTAGACAGGGGCTGAAATTTGTCCATGCTCTTAAAATAACAAATCCTTCATCCTGTCTATACAAGGAATGGAGCAGAGGCACTGCACCACCTCCAAAATCTTCTGAGAGGTAGAAGGAGGGGAATGTTAAGACAGAAAAAACACCCCTGATATATTCCTTTTCCAATTATTATTCTGCTTCTTCCCCCACTGCCAGCCTACAGAGGGTTGCCTTAAAAAGCAATGCCCTACACTCAAGTATTAGATTCATCAGGATTTTCTCTCTTCCTGTTGCTCAACAGCAGATTTCAGCTATTCAGGAGTCTGTGGGTTTGCATCTGGCTTGGCTGTTTGGGCCCCTGCGCATCTCTGGGAGATCTGATTCCTTCTCTTGATTAAGTGAGCACAGACAGATCCCTGGAGTGGGGAGAGGCAAACAGAATAGCCTGAAATGTAGGCTCATGATTTGCATTGCAGTGTCAGTTGCAATCAACAAGAGATTCCAGTGCCCTCCATTTAAGACATTGGCTTTCTTCCCACTAGACTCAGTAATACACTTAATTCTTACAACACCCTAACACTTTATTTTATTTCTGGCAGTGCTTATTCTAACGGTCAAAGGCCTCACTGGCTTCTCAACTGGCAATGCTATTTTATTTAATTATTTTTAACTGCAGAAGGCACACCTCTCATCTGTACTGAGGCATTTTTGCAGACACAAAGGAACTCCAGTCCACAGGGCAACCTCTGTTAATGAGTGCTAACAGGGATTCCCCAAGCTAGTCCTTCAGAAAAAGCGATAGTAAATGAACAGACCTGTTGGTAGAGAAACTCAAACTCTGACTCAGACGCAGGAGAGACTATCAGAGCAAAAGGTCCCACAAGTTCCCACCCAGGAGGCAAAAATATATGAATTTTTATTGTGAGTGGTATTTATTGGGTTTGGCCCTGATTAAGGAGGGGAAAAAACCCCAACCCAACAAACAAGAAGAAACGTTTATTAAGGACTTCAGTCTGGCTTTATCAACTTCACTTTAAATTCAAAACACTGCCTGTCAACAGATAGGGAAGGAGAGTCACTGAAAGGTGGACTATGCTCTGTCCTTAGATGCACATGAAGTGCTGCCACTGAAGTCAACAGAGGCCAGAATCCGGCCTTATAAATCTTGGCAGGTCCTAAACTGGCATATAATTTATTATGAAAGGAAAACACCATTTTCCCCTTAGCCTTGGAAAAGGAATAAGGGCTGCTGGTCATTGCAGATCCTCTTGCCCCCAATGGTGAGATCCAGCAGACTTTGCTCCATGCTTATCATTGCCTATACTTATTGCAGACCTCAGTTTTGATGTCTTCTGACATTGACTGATTGAATCAATCTCATTGATTACCCATGAGAAGGGTAATAACCATTCAAAGAGTACATACATTGTAATAAAAGGTAAGCCAGTGAAAACCCTAATTTACTCAGACAGGCAAATAAAAAGCTTTGGCTTAGTATAATGCGTCACTTCTTGCAGCATTCCCCGCCGTGGTAGCTAACAGAACATTACCAAGAGTGATGCTCTAAAAGGTGAGGCTGGGGATGAAATACCCCCAATGCAATGTAAAATATAGGGGCCCCTGTATGGGCAGGTAAGGATCGCCCCCAAGTCATTTTATGTCCCCATATCCTCATTGCTTGATAACTTTTTCCAGGACTTTTGCTGCAAAATGGAGTATGTTGGAGATTTATCCATTTGGAAGTGCTGTCCCAGGCAAGGGAAGGGGAAGCTCTTTTCTTAAGCACATGGGAGAAAAAGAGTTCCTCATCCTCAGCCAGGTTTGCAAACCAGTTCAGTGTTTACCTTCAGCAAGGGAGGAAGGGAAGAGTGTTTGCAAGCCTCTGTTTTAACGCATTTGCCCTCCTTGCTGTTAGGAGGTGCAGACTTTGTTCTGACTGTGGGCTGGGCAGTATAGTACAGGTTTGAAGAATGCCTTTCTTCTTGGCCAAATTCGTTGTTTGGAAGCTGGCGGCTGCTGCTGCTATAATTGCTCAGCTTATTGCTGCCCGAAGCAAATGAATGAGTAGGAAGAAAAGTAGGAGGAACAGAAAGTGCCATTAATCTACTCTTTGCTGAGTTTGGGGGAAAAAAAAAAAGACAAGCATAACTCCTGTAGGTACTCAGCGTGGTGATGAGTGCAGCAAAAACAGTCAGATGTTACATACTATCATATTAGTAGGATGAAGAAGGCAAAGGAGGTCTCATGTCTTCACAGTCCAGGAAGCCTCTCACGAGGCTGTTCCATACCAGGGGTCTCAGGGCTGCACTGACTCCATGTCACCTTGCAGATCCTGTGGCAGCTCCCGGTCCCACGCTTACTCCATCATCAAGTCAGGATGTGGCCCTGCCTCCCTGCAAAGTTAGAGCTCCCTTCTGCAAAGCACAGAGGGTCAGGTCTAAAATATGTATATTAAATAAACGCAAGAAGTATGTAGGTATTGCCTTATCTGTAATAATCTTTGCTCCTAGACACTTTTACTCAGAAAGTATGATCTATATTATGATCTCAAATTATTTTCTTAGAGAAGACTATCAGCATTCTGTACAACAAGGAAAATGCAAAATATAGAAATCTACCTTTTATTGTAAAGGCCACTGAAGGAAGAAACAAGTTTTTTTATTAAACCAACTGATATAGTTGGGGATACAGACAGGCTTTTGAGTATCCCAGCCTTTCTTCAAGTCATTTCCAGAGGGAAGCAAAGTGGTTAGCCCAGCAGTGGAAATGCTACATGGTAAACAGTTGATTTGTGAAAATCTATGCTGATTAATGCAGAAGGAAGCCCACTGTAAAGTCATCCAGGGATGGGAATGACAAAAGACAAGGTGGGGGAGTAGGGGGGATGCCAGGGGTAATTTTTTTTTTGCTTCAAGGGAAGCAAAGGATAGGTAGAACTCCCTAATCCAGCAGGTTTCAGACTCCTATCTCTAGGTAACTTGTAATTACATGATTTATTAAGGAGTTTTTTCTTGTTTAAGTTGTCAGAAGGAGATAAGCCAGGTCATTGAAACTCCACAGCCACTTCATGCTCTGGGAGCATATTGGGAGCTGTGGCACAGGAGTCCAGGCAGAGAGGAAGGCGAGCTATTTATGTTGTTGCTGATTGAATCTGCTGCTGGGACCACCATTTAAAATTTGAAGTGTATTTAAACTGCTATTGACTCAAGCAAAACATTCAGCAAATCCCCAGAGATACAGATACAGAACAACAGTGGCAAACTTCCAGCCTGCCATAGCAAGCATTCAAAATCCTCTGGAAATAAATTACTTCAATGATTTAAAAGGTTAAGAAAGGACAGCCAAGCCAGACAGATCTCAGGGCCTGTTCCTATGCATAACATAACAGCTGATTTCCAATCATGCCATCTTCCCAGGTCAGGCATTAAGAGACTGCTGGCTATGTGCAGGGGATGACCATGACTGCTGCCTTCTACCCCAGTGCTGTGGTTTTCATGAGGATGTAAGCGTGGATGTTTTGGTTCAAACAACAGGTCTGCCTAGCCCAGTTCCCACCTCCAGCAGTGGCCATAAGCCCATATCCAGTGAAATATAAGAAATGGGCAAACATTTACAATATTTCCCCCCTATACTATCTCAGCCTCCAACTATTTTCAGCTGAGCAGATTTTCAAAGTCTCATGTGCTTCGCCTGTTTAATAATCCTTTGTAAATCTCTCTTCCAAGTACTTTCCCAGTCTCTCCTTGAACTTTTGCATTCATAACATCCTTTGGCAGGGAGCCCCACACAGAGAACCGCCTTCTCTGTTACTTTTGAACCTGTCTCCCAAGGAGCTCCATCTGATGGACATTCATCCTTGCCTGGGATGAAGGAGTGAACATTTAGCCCTTACCCACCCTCTCCTTATCCACGATTTTGTAGTTCCTCAGTGTATCCCACCTATGTTGACTTTTCCAGGCTGAAGGGTCCTAGTCTAAGAGCTTCTCTCCCATTCCTTGGCCCCACAGCCAGGCAGAGCCAGTTATTTTGTCCTGGTGTCTGCCAGATAGGTACAGGTGAGCTTAAAGATGGAGAAAGGCCTCAACACTGGGCTCCTGCAAGGGAGAAGCGATCAAACCCAGGCCCATGCTCAAAGAAGCTCTGCTAGATGGTATGCGCACCAGCCATGACCCAGCTCTTGGTGATCCCTGCTTGCAGGACACAGAAGCATGCATCTCCTGCCTTGTGGTGGCAGAGGCAAAGGCTGTATTGATGCAGCATGACCCAGTGTGGCCCTTTTTTGTGTGGCTGAAGACCCTTCAGTGACCGGGCACAAGGCAGCAGCAACCTCTAACAGACCTGGGAGTGCCCCGAGATGCTGTTGAGATGCTGAATGGTGGGATGGTCCCTGGTCCCAAAGACTGCACTGTCTAAACTGACAAACAATGATGGGTTGTAGCTTACAACTGAGTGAACGATGTTGGCTATATTTCATCTTACATGATTTATATGATATATGTATGACGTGAGTCATATAGATACGTCTCATATTTCACAGATACATTTTGCATTCCAGACCTATTCTGAATACCTTTGCCTTAGTATAATAACCTGTTTGTCTCATCTTACGTTTTCTTTTCGTAATTCACAAGAAAATTAAATAGAAAACCGTTCTCACTGAGCAAATCAGCTTTTCACATTTAAAAAGGCAAGTATTTTTTCTAATACAAGTTTCCAGAATCATTCTGTCATTTGTGAAATGACTGTACTTTCATTAGACATGACAAATTATCTAGAGCACCAGGAAAAATTAATTTCATGGGGATGCGAAAGACTGAAGACCTATTGGTAGAGTACAATAGATGTCCCCTGCCTAAGGCATGAAATGGCCTGACTATTATCTTGTCTATTGTTCACAAGTAATTGTACACATTGCACACAGAGCAACACACGCTCACAGAGCAAACACCTAGTGATGATGGATATCACTATTGATATAATTCACATCTAAAAACTATATGGGCTAGAAAAAATATTGTAAATTTTACAAGGTAGTGTGAATTCATTAACTGCAAAGAACACACACAGTTGCATTCAAGGAGTAGAGCTGTGACAGTAATTGCTGAACTGAATATTTTTAAAAAGCCCTTTTGTTCTTATTGGCATCAAAGCTATTGTTGAACTGTGCTGTACTGTCAGCAACGTGAATGTTAGGGGTTTAGATCCATGCATGCAAAAGATCAAAAGCAGTGATGAAGGATTCTGTAATTATTAGTAATTGCTTCCCAAGTGACCATTTTTTTTATAAAGAATCTTTATAACAAAGTGTTCGCTAAAGACTACGGGTTGAACTCACGTTTTCATAGGAAGAACATGAGCCCATGGAAATTATTTCACACATTATCATCATAGGTGGAAACTACCACTAATAAGAAATACAAATGCTACATAAAATCTGGATATCATTATTATGATTATTACTTGTAATTTTAATGCAGATTCTAATGTTACTTTTTCAATTAGAAGAATTTAAAGACTCAAAAAAAGACAGTTAAACTAGCTTCAGGTTGAGCAAAGTCTTCATTTCCCTAATTCTCTGTTCAGAATTGCTTCATGCAAGTAAAATATAAATGGTGCATCAGCTGTGAACAACCCTTGACTTGTAAAAGGTACTTTCTAGGCTAAGTCCCCATCCACTTAAAAGGATGTAAATCCTTACAAGGACATATAACTACAAGCACTGACACCAAGAGAATAACAACAAAGCCAAAAAAGGGTGCAAAAAAACAAGTCATGCCCTCTTTTCACATACCAGTGCACCCATCTCATTGCCAAATGAGATCAAACATGTACCTTTAGAGCCTTACTTCATATTTGATCCTAAGGTTTGTCTTGGAGTTGCTCTTGCTTATTCCAGGACTGAATTTGTCCTGAATAAATAAAAATCAAAACCACGGCACTATTAAAAATAACTCATACATGACAATAATAGTCCACTATGTCTCATCGGAAAACATGCAAAATATTTACGAAATTGTGGTGTTCTGCTGCCCAGATGTAGCATGAGGTAGCTTTCTCCTATCCTTGGCTGAGGATGGAGATCACCTGTGAGTACATGACCTACACAACAGCAGCATCTCGGTCAGGACAAGCACCAGGAGGGACCAGCTCCATCATGAGCATCCAACTCCTGTGTATTCCCTACTGGGGTGTTTGGGAGTGCACAACTGTAGCTATGCAGCTCCAGGACTTCTTCCTTCCTACACGTCAAAGCCCAAATGCAAAGGGTCAATAGAGTACCACAGAGTACCCAAGGTGCTGACAGGGGAAGGAAGGAGCATGGGCTTTCTGGGGGAGATGCCACAGTTTTGCAGGAGTGGTCCCTACCTCTCCTCTAGATCTGATTCTAGAAAAAACATGTATTTAATTTTAAGTGCCTGAAATGTCCTGTTAAAATCACTGCTAGGACTAATTACACTCTTATGCTCCTCAGGGAAAAAACATTACTCTGTCTGCAAAGTGCCTGTTTTGGGTGCTGTATGAATTAATAAAGAATAACAACAGTGGTGCCTGCTTGAAAAGCCAGCTCTTACAAATTGATCTTGTTCCACTGAAACCAATGGGACAACTTAGAGCCTTCCATTATGTGCAAAAAGCAATACTCAGTATGTGGTTTGTTTATAACCTCTGAAGAAAAACACATAGAAAACCCCTTCAAGATATCTTTTAACATGGTCTGGTTTTTTTGTTTCAGTGAAGTAGCTTTGTTCAATATGCTAAAGCACCCTAGTCTAGTTGTCATGTGGCACTACTATTTCTTACATTAGAATCTGTTATCCCTCACAATATAGCCTCCTTTACCATGCCAAATGGCTCAATTCCCTTGTGGTTTCCTTTCTGTCATGGTTCAGTCTCCCATCTCACTCATAAGACACATTGATACCATAATATATATTATCTGCTCCAGGATAAATACTAATTTATCATACAGGGTAAGTGCAAGTTCTGCCCTAACATACACAAGGCTGTAACAGGAGACTTTAAATAGTCAGTCCAATAGCTTCATTATTTTCCAACAACTCCCACAATATCATCTCTCAAAATAAAGCCAATTTTTCTTCACTTTCATCAGTGCGAATCAGGAGTAACAGCACTAAACTCAGTGCCTCCCCTCTGGTAAGGAAGAGCCAGGGCTGGTGCCTCCTTTTCATGAGGTAAGAGGGGAAGCAAATCATGTCACTGTTTTATTTATGTTTCATCTAATTATTCAAGGCACAGCTCGCATTCATCCTCCTTAGTGACTGTCTGTATTCTGCACTTCCCCACTGTAGCTTACCCATTCTTCAGTATGGATTTTGGTATCTGTTTAATGTACTGTGACTTGTGCCACATTTTCCCTGCAGGCTGCATGTTCTGTGCCAGAGGGTGAGGGCAGGGGGAACCTCAAAGGAGAAGCACGGAGAAAGCCCACCAGGATGACATCTTAGATGACAAGAAACAGAGGCTCATTCTCCTCTCCATGCAAGGGAGATATACACACACAATTCCCATTACCATTAATGGTAATTATGTGTACAATTTGTCCCATGCACTGAGAGGAAAATAAACTTGAGAGTGCAGAAATAGAGGGTATTCAAGGGGAAAATATTTAATATGTAAAGCTTGTGTCTGCCAGTTGGTAATGAATGTGGCAGGCATAATAATGGTAATAACAGGAAAAGACACGTACATATCTGAGTTAGGGTTATTGTAATATGGCATACGTACAGAGAACGAAACTATCAAGGAAACCACTAAATAGGATTTTGAGGAGACAGCAAGAAGATATACTCAAGACTAAAGAGAAAATAAAGAGGGGAGCAAAAGCAGGACACTTGGAACAAGCCAGCAAAGACAGCAGAGAGATCAGGGGTGTTTTCACTTAAGGAAACAGCAGCTATCTGCAAGAGTACTAGGAAGACTGGGGAAGGGGCAGAAATAGAAGGGATGCCAGCAGCCTGAGGCAGAAGGCACAAAGGTATTTCCATCCATCAGAAGACAAAAGCAAACACGTTCAGAAGAGACTGGAGTAAATTAGTTTACAGGATAAGTGACTCACACTGTTCAATACAGGAGTGTTTAGGTAATGAGATTATGGACCAGAAATAATCACAGAGGCTAAAGCTTACAAATAAGTATTAAAGGGGGGACTCTCAAGAAGTGAATCCCAGCAATTCAGATACTCAGCTGACTCAGACAGTATGAAATACCGCCAGAGGTGCTGGGATAGCACTGATGCTGCAGACAGACAGACATCATACATGAAATCATGTCATGGTATACCACCTTCCACTTCTTCCTGGTGCTAAGCTTACTGGCATTTACTGCTCATTGTTCCTTTATATAGGAACAGCAATACGGATAAGATGGAACTACAGCTGTGGTAGGAGTTACCACAACATGAATGTCATTGACTTACAGAAACAGTGCATTTTAAAATGGCTCTAAGACTCAAGAAATAATTGTCACCAGGGAATCCCCACCAAAGTAGGGTGGCCTTCAGGTGAGTCCCTGATGTTCATGCAGGAGCCCCATGCAGCAGGAGCACCAAATACTGGAGCACAGACAAATGATCGAGCCTCTGTCATCTAGGATAACCATTTTAGGGTAGAATTAATAACCTCTGATCGATGAGCTGCTCTCCCCTTTGACTGTATAGAGAGACTAGGTGAGCAGCTCAAGGCAGCTATCTTGTCTGCAGGTGGATAAATCCCACCGAGTGACTTGGTCAGGATCACAACGGAAATCCCTGGTCTGAGCTGTGCTCTCTGGCATCTCCACAGCTGTCTTATTCTGCCTCTGAACTGTTACAAGCCTCTTTCACGTGAATGGGGCTACATGAATTTTAAGTAGGAACTTGGCCCATTGTATGCAAAACAGACAGAACATAAATCAGGAATAATTATTCTAGCACAAAATGGAGACCCCATTTAAAATACTGATGAATCTTGGTTCTGTAGAAGAAATATCACTGAGTCTAAAGCCTCTAGCTGAGGAAAAGCAAAGTAAATCCAGGTTTGGGGAAGTATAAATTATGAGGAAACACGGATCAGATGTTGCTTCTATAAATAATAATGCTCATTAATTCTCACTTTGCTAATCCACACATTTAAAGAACTCACCAACCCCTTTAGCCCCAAGGGGACTCATCCCACTTCTCAGCAGAGCTTTAATTTGTGTTAGTAGCAAGATCTCATATTTCTAGGAATTCATTACTTTTAAAAAACCTATTACAGTATGTTTATTGGCAGGCTAGAAGATATTATCATAAATAACTGAAACTCAACTACAGTTGTTCAAGGCGTTAAGAAACTACATTGGCAAGGCGTCACACTTGAGTCTTTTTTTCAAGCACATCCTTTCACTCATGGCACAATTTCGTGCCTATGGAGTGAGTCCCAAAAAGAGTCTACTTAATCCAGGATATGGGACTTACATGCTGCGTGGTGTCCTGACTAGTCTGCTGTGCAGACACAAGTTTCACATTTAATTGCCAAGCTTAATTAGTGAACAAAGGATGCTGTCACTATCCACGCGAGCAAATGCACAGAGTATCCCATCATTTAAATATACAGACATGGGGTCATCCAGTGAAGATCTTGAAGCCAAAGCAAGAAAATTAGTAATGGGAGCCCTGACATTAAGTAAGGCACAACCCGTAGTGCCAATGTTAGCATTCATCAGGCAGAGCTCTCTTACGCAGGGGTGATCTGAAGTGTGAAATGCAGCCAGATAATCAATCAGGGAAACGGGCCTTCCACATGGACAGCAGGCAACCACTTCCTTCCAGAGTTGTCCTATGGGACGTACTCAGCGCAGTGGAGCATAACAGATGATAAAGGATTATGCTATGCCGTGGTGTCATTGACCTGATTCTAAAAAAGATTGTGAGGTGTTTTTATGCCCTATAGAGCCGGCTTGAAGAAGAACCACATCAATATGTGGCATGGGCATACTCATAGACCATCCCTTAGTCTTACAAGAGACTGGCTGCTACCAAATTAGGTTGTTCAGAGGGGGCAGGATTCATCTCACCAAACTTCAGCCACCTAATAGTGAAGCATCTTCTATGAGCTAATTGTCCAGGCTCTCTCCAGCAGCACCTCCAGCAGACTATTTATTCTCTCTTAATATAGGTGGGATCTAACACAGGTGGGATCAGACTCCTACTGCAGGTGCCTGTCTCCCTTCACAGAACACAGAGAAACCATACACCTGAAGAACTGAGGGATGCCAAAATTAAAACCGGGAGCAACAAACTTGTGCAAGTTTGTGACAAGGACTAACAAGGTGAGACAGACAACTGCAAACTCTATCTTGTAAGAGGAGGTAAAACAATTCAAGATTTAAAAAAAAAAAAAGCAATGAAAGTTAAGTCTGAGTTGAGATTACTGTCTATATAAAATACATCAGAGCAACTTACAGCAGGGAGGGAAAACAGCTATTTAAGCTAAGGGTCAACACTGGCCCAAGAGCAAATAAGCATGTACTAACAATACATAAATTCATCCTGCAGATTAGAAGATTACTTCTAACCATCAAAGGACTGAGGGTCTGGAACAGCCTTTCAGAGTAGTGAGATCTCCTATTTTTTGAATGTGATTGCTTTTAGAGAAGATGCTCTGCTATGTTTATGGCACCCTTTAAGGCATTATCATGAAACATTTAAAACTGCTTGTGTAACCCTTCTTGAAGTACAGGATACATAAATATCAGGTAACTATTCTGCACCAAAAAATGACCTGCTCCAATGTGAGAGACCATGCACGTGTCAAAAACAACTCCACATTTAATTCTAAGTGTTAGGATAATTTAGCATGGAAGTTTAGAACCGGGCTCTCTTTGTTTGGCTGCCAAGTTTCAACCCCAGCTTCCCTGCATGTCAGGATCCAATTCTGCATTGTTATCACTGTCACCAAGATCACGAGTTTCCCCTCGTGCCCCACTGCTTCCATAGAAAAAGCAAGTGATCATGGGCACCAGTTTCACAATGGGCAGCCATGCGGTAGAAGCTAACTTCAGCAGCCCATTGCAAATTAGAGATAGGAGGAGAAGGCTAAAATAGAGCACACTGAACTTCAGCTATAATTTTGGTATTGTGGTTTTGATATTTATGTTCTTCTGAAAATTACAGTGACCTGGCACTGTCAAACGTCAGACTGGACTTTAAGCAAGCAAATATACAGCAGACCAAAGGGAGAGCTGCGTAAAGAAATAATACTACAACGTGCTTTAAGGGAGAGATTTGAAATCCACTGGGTCTCTGGAAGGGGGTCTCGCATTTGCAGACACTTGGAAAGCAGTGGTTCTAATTGGTGGTGCTTAGTAACATACACTCTATGGATTCAGCTCACTCTGGGATACCAGTGCAATTCTTTGTAGCTTGGTAAGATTTCTGGAGCCTCTCCATTATTTGGAAACAGAAAGCTTCCATGGGATCAAAGTCCCTGGGAACACAGACACCTCTGCCATTCTCCCTTTTGTAAATAAAAAATCTTCAGTATTGCAGTCCTCGGTAAACTTGTTCTTTGTGAGTTTTACAGCCACTAGAGAAGATAGTTACATTTGGAGGACCATGTCTTAAGTTTAAAATGCAAGACAATGAATGCAAGGCAGATTAAATAGTGAAGCTACTAACATGACATGATGGATCAGTTTGGTGTAGCATGTAAGGAGGATGCTAACAGCATCATAAAGCAACCAAGCATAATAACAAAAACACTTCAGCTGACACAGCTCTGAAAAACACCTTTTTTATGAGTATACACTTTGCAGAGAAAAAGCCTCAAATTTTCACAACCTAGCTGCAGGCATTAAGTAACAATCAGCTCTCATAGAAAAGTGCTGTGATGTATTACAGCATTAGGTCTTGCTGAGGAAGACAGACTGTATCATGATTACATGCAAAATTAAACCTGAAAAACTGCGTTAGAAATATCCATGACTTTGAATTTCAGATCTATTTTCTTCCCTCCAGAAAGTACCATTTAAATGTTAGGTACAGGAATCCCACTGACAAGCACTCCTGACTACAAGCTTCATACTGTCCTGGAAAGAAACAATACAATTGCTTCACTTGTGCTCATTAAATATACAGTGCATAAACTCCGGCTTTGGAAATCTCATTGGCAGGAGGCTTCTTTCTTTCTTCCTTCCCCCCCCCCCCCCCCCCCCCCGCCTTGAGGATTACTGAAATCTCTGCATTATCCACTGGATAATGACAATGTTCTGCAGCCTCAAGCTGTGACTAAGGATTTGGTCATAGATGCTACAAGGTATGGAACCTAGAGGCTGTGATTGCAAAAATGCATTACAATAGAAGTTATTTCCTTTCTAAACAATTAAGCACCCAACCTTGTTTATCATGTGTACTTCTCACTTGCAGCGTATACTTGGAAAAATCTGGCTACAAGAGACAACCTGCTGTTTTTGTGACGATAGCATTAATGCTCATTGAAAAAAAGCCCTCACAGGTTCAGCAAGGCTCTGTTAAAACTTCTTGCTCTGCAACTCCAGCCACCGCTTCTCAGACTGTTCTGGCTGCCTCACTTACATGAAAATGTTCACTTCCCACATTCATCATCACCTGCACTTATATCTACTATTACTCTTAAGTATTAGTCCTTTTAGGACTCTACAGATATTCCCACTGAGTTCAGTGGCAGGGTCAGGCCTTATGGCTATGAGTGCATGGACCCTTTTTTGGTGATGCATACAGTTCCTGGCTTCCTCCTCCTATCTGTGACTGCTCATTCCCACTCTCACAGCATCATTTCAATTGTGCCAGCACAAACATTTGTGTAGCTGTGCTGGGAATCAGATAGGGGAATTGATCCAGCTAAAAATAACTCCCCCCCCCCCCCAGTCAATTTTCAGGCAGAGCAGTTGCTGATGTGGCAGGGTGATGGAAAGCTGGTGGGCAGCAGTATCAGGAAGTGGGGCTTGGAGAGCAGGACCCCTTCCTGGCACCCCAGCATCTGGTTATGCTGGCTTAAGTTGACTGGGACATAAGGTAGAGTTTTCAAGACTGTCACTGCTGTAAGAATACTAGCATGGTTCTCAAGCCTCATCTCCAGGGGCTCTTTTGTGCCCTGCTCCAGCCAAACACAGTTATTAATCTCACTCACAGAACACAGACAAACCTCAAAACTGGAAGAAGTACTCAGACCTGGCACAAGCATCTCAGACGCCTTCACAGGACAAAGCTACATCCAGCACCGAGTCTTACCAAGTGAGCATAAGGGCTCAGGAGCAAGTTACCATCCGAGACAGGACCCTCCTGCAGACTTCCAGGACTGTGGACCTTGCTGCGTAGTACAATTGGTCCTTCAAGGAATAAACGGCTTGAATAAAAACCCAGAGTATTAGAACTACTAGATCATTTTCCAAAGCACTACAAAGTGTACTAGGAAATACAGGCACAGCCTGGGGTGCTTACCTCTTTAAGAAGAGACAGAAAATAATGAAGCATATGCTATAACCTGGAGCACAGAGGTACAAAAAAAGCAGGTGACATGCCAGATCAGTGGTGGTCCACTGGCTCAAGAAGAGGAGAGGTAGGTGTCTGGGTAAAAAAGTTGTCTGCAGTGTGGAAATGCGAAACAAACTTGACAGCAGAAGTACTCCAAACCAAAGGAGCAAGACAAAAACATCAGCGTGAGTGCTTTAACAGGATAGGGATCATTCACAGAACAATGCTTTGTCTCACACAGAAAGGAGTATCAACATGTCATTTTGGGAGCCCTTTCACTACTTGTGCGCTTCCTCAGTTTCATCTAATTGTTCAGACAGACTACTCCTCCTGGAATTATTACTCCTTTTGACCAAAATTAAGCTTTTCACTTGGGGAGATGTGTAATTAAGCCCCCGAGCAAGTCTGGAATATAAAATTACCCAGAATGAAAACAAGTTCTTTTCTCTTCTCTCAAAATATGGACTGAAGTGATCGGCATCAGACACCTGGCTGTCCCTTCCCTGCAGACCCAAAGAGCCTGCTGGCCAACACAGCTGCTCTGCAACCTGTCATTGGGGTATCCAGGCTTCATTTACCTTCCAACAGTTCCCTTCACCTCCCTTCCTATCAGCCTGCTTCTCTGAAGACAAAGAAGCACAAAGCCATGCTTCTGCCTGCACTCCTCATAGCCACGGGTTTGTCATTTCAGCATATTTTAGCGGGGCTTGAAGCCAGTTCATGTCACAGCCTGGCCAGCCCACCCTCCGCCTGCAGGAGGGTCACGAGGGGACAGTGCTGATGGTTTGGCTGTCGGGAGCTCAGACCTCAGGTCCCACAGGTGGGTCTTTCACTCACGCAGGACCCATGCCAGCCGGCCATGCTGCAGCACCCGTTCACCCTTCCTTGACTAACCCAAAGGTCTCCTCGCCCCAACTCCTCAAAGAAGTAGGTTTCTCAGTAACCTTTTAGCAACAGGGTAACTACAAGAGTAATGGAGGAGCCAGACAAAGCCATGCGGGCTCAGGAACATGTAAGAGCCGGCACAGAGCTCCCTCAAAAGCAACTCACAATCGCAGCAAAAAAAACACCAATATGCAAAAAAACTGCCAAAGGAGCACACCCCTTCATCAACCAGCTTGCACAAGTCCTTGGACAGTGTGTACGGCTGCCTGTGACTCTGGGCTGAAATACTGTTAATACCGGGATGAGTGAGGCAGCATTGGTTTGTTAATAAAAGCACCAGAAGAATGTGACCAAGAAGAAAGGAGCTTTAACATTCAAAATATCTTATAATTTCTTATAAATTATTTAAAAAAGCATGTTTTGAAAGCAATTTTTGCTGTCTTTCCCTCTGGGAGCTGCTTTTTTTATTTCCCAGTGGGTAACTGAGTGGTATGATGAGGATTAAGGCAGAGCACATTCAAGTCACATTAGAAACCACTGAGAAATAAGGCTGGTTCATCGCTGTTTTAAGGTAAGCTTAAGGAGTTTTTCCAATGTTTTGATCAAAATGAACAGATTTTAGCCTACGGTTAAATTAATGAAAATGTTTGCTTCTTTCAATGACAAACTAAACACACTTTTGGAAATGGTTAGTGGCTCAAACTCATAACACTGATTTTAAGTACATTGCTCACAGAAAAAAGGTATAATAATAAAAAGAAAAGGAAAGGCAAACTATTACCTTTGTGGCAAGCAATACAGACTTTTTCAGTGATAAAACTGTCAATAAAATCATAATTTAATATTTTATTTCCATTGAGCTTAGTAGCTGTAGATCCAAGTCATGTCCCATGAAGACTTAGGATCCACAAAAGTCTGAGGGAAAAACCCCACATGGGTCAAATTCCTTTCCTTGTAAAGGCAACTGGGGTTGTGTCTGTGCACCCGAGAAAGCAGGCAGGTGCATATCTGGATTTCAGTTACATGAGGACCAAACCTGGAGAAAACCCACAGGAATCAATGGCATTGTCCCAGCAGTAAACAGGTGCTTAAGAGTATAATTTTAGCTGCCAGGCATACACAGACTCCAGTCACTCCACCACTGTTTATGGCATCAAAAAGGATGTATTAAATACAGTAGCATGATAAGGAATACCTTTATTCTGTTGAAAACCCTGCCTTAGAGAGGAAGTTGAAAGCAGTCTTGAATTTTAAGCAGCAATAACTTCAGTAGGACGTTCTCTCTGGCAACAGTTGAGGAGGCTGAAGAAGACATTCACACAAAAATGCATCAAATCCCAGAACTTGGCAAGACTGGGTTATGAAGCTGAACAGGATGGTTTAAAGTAGCTGGCAACTCTAATTTATTTCACCTGTCCTTTTCATACTGCCAGGGACAGTATGCCACACATGTGAGAACCAAGCCATATCACTGGATACCTGGTATCATACCAACCCTCATGAATAGCAACAAAAAAGTCTATTCCATTTAATTGCCAGGTGTCAGGCGAACTCATTACAGTGCATGGAAGGTGCTCTGTGCAACCAATCAACCTGAAGAGACCTATCTTTGTGGCTGCTGTCTACACAATCATAATTAAATAAAAGCAGATGGAGGATACACTGAATAATTATGATTGCAAGATAAATAAAATGCTGGGTAACTTCAGAAATGTAATTTAAGCATCTTAAATAAAAAGCATCAGCATCTTCTGTGATATGTTTTCACACTGAGGTAGTTCAGAAAATTAAAATAATCAAGAAAACAATAAAGTGAAGTATTAAACTAAAATTATCAAATATACGTGACGCATAATAGGCAACAGGTACAAAGTCATTCTGACTCACTCTTCCCACATCCAAATGCAAATTCCCTCCGTGTCCTCTGTTAACTGCATGTGCCAATTAATCTTGCAATCACATTATCACAAAACTCTGTTTGGCACTTTTTCTCATTTCACAGCACATAAAGGAGCTGCCCCAGTTCTTCATGGGCACAACTCTACATAAAGACCCCATCACTGTGACATGCCAGGGGGTCACTTCGGCTGTGCTAGATCCTGCCTGACAGGCTCAGCTATACAGGATTTCCCGCAAGTTTTGCAGTGAGGTGTACCAATGCCTTGGTTCTTCTTCAGGTGTCAGGTGTGGACCCCAAGCCACTGTTCAGCACAGCATATCAGGGTCCCACTCCTACCAACAGTAATATTTCCATTGACATTCAAGCACGGCTGTTCCCCACCAGATGCTGACACCAAGCCATGGCAGTTGATCGGGCTGCTATGCTCCTCGCACTAGAAACTCTTGGGTGGTGCAGGGGCGGTCAGCCTGGCTGTGGGCACCTGTACTTTCCTGCTGCCCCCCAAAATGCTGTGAGGGAGAAAGTTTATTTCTCTTTGCCCTGGCAGGGAGATGCAGGGGCATATTTCAATGAGATTGTTCACCCCCAGCTGAGGTACCCAGCTGAGCATCCCTTCTGAAATCAGAAGATATGAAAGAAAGAAAAACTTCTCAGATTCCTATAGCTTGAAGGTTAAAATGCAGGAAGACAGCCAGGGTGGGGAGCTTTTGTCCGATGTTTCCTACCTATGTTGCCCTAACACAGGTATATCTCAAGAGCAGTTAAGAACACGTAGGGTTTGAAGTAGGTGCAGTGCCAACCTAAAAATCATGTTCAGTCCATCACTGGTCTTAAATGTTTCCTTCCTTGTGAGTATGATGTTGTGCAGCCTGCTGCAAAGTACTGTTTGTTCAGTGCCACGTAATCTGCAGAGCTATTAATTGCTTGTGGGAAAGATCCAGTTAGAAAGTGCTGTGAAACACCCTAATAACTTGAAAGAATATATAATCCATGTTTCATTAATCTTCTAAATACATATTTGCACAACATACTAAAAGTGCAGGAATTATATATTTTACATATACAAAAGATGACCACATAATGGTTCCATGAGATCTTTGATCTAAAGTCCCCTTTCTGATCTGTGTGGCAGATCTATTTCTTGCTTGTTTGTTTGCTTTTCTGGCCAGAAGCATACAGATTCCTGCCTCTGTACACAGGGAGAACAGAATGTCCTTAACAAAACTCATTAAACACAACAAAGCAGCTCTAACCTACAAATCTATCAATGGAAAGTTTTACATTTTTTACAATGGTCTTTCAGTGGGTTTCATGCTGCGACCCAAGACCATAGAATGTGTCATGGACATCTGTGAGGGGTCCACGAAAGGTAACTAAGCACAACAAGCTTAGCCATGCCTTTCAGCAGTCCAAGGAGTCAACCAGTCAGGAAAGGTTGAAAACCAGTCATCTAAACAAGCATATATAATCTTTGTACATAAAAGAAGCTATGACCTCTTTTGAACCATGGGATACCATTCCTTATTACAAGAAAAGCTTCACAAAGAGAAGAAAGTTAGCTGCATCTTTCAGTCAGGACATGCCTTATGCAGAACTAGACTAAAAAAAGACATTTAATTATGGCAGCAAGGAGCTCAACAGGGTAAATTACCTTGAGAAACAGTGTGTGTTAGCTTGTGACCAACTGTTTGCACAGTCACCCATCAGCTCAGGCTGCACACAGTATAAATTTGTCTGCCTCAAAAATGCCAGGCAGATAACCCTGTAGTCATAGCTTACCATAAGGAAGAGGCACATCATTATACCTGTATATTTTAGTAGTGTTTCCACATGACAACTGGTTCAGTGGTTGCTCATGAACCTAAGACTTGAAAGGCCTCTACTCAACACTTCTTTAAATATAATTTTTATATGCAACTTTCAATAAGTTTCTAGCCTCCTATCTGTAAAATGAAAATAATATTCCTTGCATCTGTGCTAAGAGACACTGTGAAGATAAAGATTTTACAGAAAGGTACTTTTATAACGTAGATTATTGAATTCTGTCAATCAACTTTGCCAGAGATGACATCAAATTGTGTACTCAAATAGTGAAGGGGAAAAAACCATAACCAAACCCAAACAATTATGCAGCTTAAGCTCCCTCAAATCTTCCTTTTTTTGCCATCCTGTTTTGCCCTCATTATCCATCTCAAAGACTGATTAGTTTTGTTAAAGATGCACCAGCCTTCTCAGTGAGTATTTGGAGACAGGATGCAATGAAAAATCTTACTGTAACTTGTGAATTCACATTGAAACCTGTTGAGACTGTAGGCATGTGTCAACATTTGCTTTCCATTCTTGTTTATGTACTGTTCAAGATCACTGGAAACCACGCCACCTCTCCCTTTGGTTTACAGCAGTCCCACTCTATTTTCAAAGCGAACTTGTATTGCCGATCCGAAAGCAGTACCTTGCACCATCTGTTTGCAAGTCGGAAGGTTCTCCATTGTCCTTGTATCTTTAGAGGTTAAGAAAAATATCTGATATTTTGAAGATAATCTAAGCAGTCTGGATTTAAATGGGAACAACCACTACCATGATTAAGGAATGCTTGCTGGATATGGCATAAAGTACTTCAAAGAGCATCCTGGGAGGAAAGGGGAAAAATGTGAAAAGGAATCAGAAAGATTTCATGAGAGACATATGAATGGTTTCCAGATGTAAGATCAAATCCAGGTTGCTGTGTCAATGGATCAGAACATAGATCACCACGTACCAAATTCAGAGGTAAATGGAAGGTGTGGGGGCTGTTATACTCTTGCCAAAGTCAAAATTAAGACAACTTTCACAATGAGTAAGCAGAAAAATATAAAAAGTTAGGGGAAAGAAACTAGTACAGTCCAACCCCTCTTCTACCCCAAACTTCTTTGCCTCCTAGGTCTTCTCTAGCTACCTTGCCTTTAGTGTTTGGAGTGGCAGCTGGTTCTATGCAGATCCTCTTTATTTACTTTTGCCCTAATTACTGAGTGGTTCCTTCCAGACTGAAAATACAGCAAAAGATCTGCAGTTTCAAAACTGATTTAACAATTAGCTTATGCTGCCTCTCCACCTCAAAATGCTGGCCAGCTCCACCACACCCAGATAGGCTACACTGCCCTTCTGTTGGGAAACGTGGAGACCCAACTACAGACACACAGTCCATCGTGTCTTTCTACAGATACTAGGTGTTATTAAAACAAAAGTACCGCCTATCCCTCATTTAGGGTTTTATTTTACAGAACAAATAAAAAGCATGACTTCTTAAAAGGCATAGTATTTTATCTGATGCTTTTCCAACTGGATCCTAACAGCTTTCATTGAGGCCGAATTAAGAGTCTTTTAAAATGTGTAAAGACTATTGCTGACCTATTTAAAACAAAGATAAACAACAACAACAAAAACCCTCTCCATGACAAATTCATTCCACTCTCTTATTTTTACTACAGACAGTCATACAACCTAAAATCACAACCAAGTATAAATTTTGACTATTCTCATGAGGGCCATTGAAATGAAAGCATTTGCTTGCTGAGCTTCATTGACTGAAAAACATCTTGACTGGGTACATTTAAAAATGCTGCTTATCTGAACTGTTTCAAGAGATTAGTTTGCATATTTAATATGTTAACATTTCACAAGTAAGAAGATTTCCAAGTGACTTACTACAGGACATATAACTCAGCAGAGCCTTCAGTCATTTAAGTTGGTACCTTAGGCAGTAAATGCCAGCTACACCATTGCACACCACCTCAGAGCCCATCCGTGGCAGTAAGTCAGTTTTGCAGATCCTGTTCCAAAATCCAGGTTAGATTCTGTCTTTCAGCAGGCTATTTCTCAGTGGTTTATATTTTCACTGTCACTAGCAAGTCAGTAAGACTGCATATCTTTTGAGCTCTGATTAATTTTGCCTCAAGACTACCGAAATGCCAAGTATAAACTTTAACTCAGGTTCAGAAATGTTAATCAGTTTTGAAATATCTATAGATTGCATATATATCAAGGCCCATAAATACTCAGAGATGTCTGTCAGGTTCCACATGGCATTAACAGTCTTGTTTCTTTCTAGCTGAAGGCCCACCAAGTCAGGTGTTCATCAACACTGATAATGAAATACGTCATCTTGAAACAAAACAGTCTTGTATTAAAGTCTTCTAAGTTATAAAATGTGAAAATATAGCTCTTCTAGGATTTATGTTTACTTGCATTCTCAAATAATCTTTTGATTATTTACTCTTTAAGAGCTGCCACTGGCCACATTGGTTAAACATTTCTGTAAATATTGATGTCTAAGGTAATCCTGTGTATCAGATCTGCATAATTAGATTATCAACATAATATGGTTTTTGTGGTTTAAACCTCTTCCATTACAGTAGGTATACAATTTATAGGAATCTCCAGCCTTCAGGATATAAACTAATCATTAATCTTGTGAAAGAGGAAGAAACTTCCCCCAGAGCAGTTTTATTGCTTAACAGTCTGCTATATTAGGTCTGCTACTTACACTGGAGTATTTTGTGCTGGAAACACCGATTAAGTATCCCAAACTTCATGGCCTCATACTAAAACAAAGAATAATCTGTATTCTTACACTCAGCTTAGTAGGAAAAAAAGCTCACAGAAACTATTAGTTATGCCTTCATCCATAAACGAATGTACTCAGCCAACCTGGAAAAAACAAGCAAGACTTCAGTCCACAGCCAGAAGTCCATGCACTGAACCTGTGCTCTGGAAAGATGTTTTCCATCCCCAGAAGAAAGGGTGAGGCCCCCTTTTCCAGCCAGATCCAAGCCAAGGCTGATTTCAGCAGCACTGTGCCAGTTTTCACTGGCTGCGTACCCAGCTTGCTGTTCTGAAGTGGCACCTGGAGCACACGGCTCTTGGAGCAGCCATCGCACTCCGGAGACATGGGGGATGCTTGGAGACACTTCTAGCAAGACACTCTTGCTTTCTCGGCACAACTAAGCCTCCTCCTTCCCAGTAAACTCAAGCCACTGCCTGAGATGTAAACTACAGTCAGCCTATACACCAAAGAGATGTCACGTATGTGTATGCGTATGCTGACTAGTCCCATCCCACAGGAAACCTCCAAGGAAGAAGGGGTCCTTGAGGAAAAGCCTCAGCAGGTCTTCTCCCACCAGGAGCTACAGAGCACAAAGGTCTCTCCTTCGAAGGAGGTGGGGAGCTGCCCGTAACTTCCAGCTTTCCTGAGGTGTTTCAGGAAAACCTGAGGTGTTTAAGGAGGCTCAAGACTATGTGCATTTGGAAGTATTTTGTCTATGAAGGGACTCTGGAGACCTTAGGGTAGAGGAAAGCAAGATGCTCCATTGGTTAAACTGAAAGGACTTGAACTAATACCTTCTAAAGGGCATAAGGAAAAGTTTCATCAGTTAGAAGTCTCATTCTGAAAGTCATTTATGGTCTCCCAAACTTGGCTGCTCTTGGCTTGCAGTGAGGCACAGGTCTGTCAGTCTGAGTTACCTCTGAATGCGGAGCTCACTTTTAAGCTTCACTTTGAATTAATTTTTAATTAGATACTTTTAAACATTTTAGTGAGAAACCGTAAAACATTATTTTTGGATGTTCAGTTTGGCAGACTGAAAAAGGGCTGGCATTTCAGAAGGGCTGGCATTCTGCAAATAAAGGCCTTTTAGAGCGCACCTCAAAGCCACTTATACTTACACAGATCTGCCCAGCACCTGCCTTAGACACAGACTTGAGAAAATGCTGCTCTGCACTGGGAAGGAGGTAGCAGTGATGTGAACAAGAGACACCAGGTCCATACTGGGGCACTCACATTTCCTCACCCCACCTACCAGGGACTGAGTATCAGATACTAAAAGAAAAACAACCACATTTGCTCTCTGCATTCCTGCACTCATACACAAACACACACACTTCCCTAACAAACCAGCTTCCTGATCTGTTTTTGAAAAGAAAACTCACATAGACTTGCTAAGCAGCCCAGGTTGCAGAAGGCTTGTCTCACAACCTTGGGTTGTCAATCCAGCAGCAGTCCACTAGCTCTGCTTTTAAAATAAAGCTGTGATTAGCCTGAAGGAAATAAAGTTTGCCTCTTACAGCAAACTGTTTAACTGCACTTTTGACAGTCTTCAACGATACCACCAGACAAGGACAGGAAGCAGCTCCTTTTCGTTATTATCACACATGAAAAACACTTGCAAGCTCACCTGGCTTCCCATATATCACTTTTCTACACAGATTTGCTATGGTGTCTGAATCGTCTTCCCCGACCTGCTCTGCCAAATTATTATGGTACAAGCGCTTCGCAAAAAAAGCACAATTGCTTGAAATTACACTAGAGTCAAATATTGATAAAAAGGTGTCACAGAGGGAATGAAAACTAACTGCTGTGAAATTTAATGAAACCCACTGTGTGCCAAGGGCACAGGCAGGCAAATTGAATTTAAAAAGGTGCCAAGCAGGGAAGCTTGTAATCAGACTAGCCACTATGTTAGATGAGATAAGCAGAATGACCTTTCTCTATCACGAGATCAAAACAGACTGCAATTCTTATGCATGAGATGAAAAGTTACAATATTTATCCTCCCAGCTTCCTGTGTTCTTAGCACCGGATCTCCAGCTTAGTGGCCTGAAATGGAATTTGCCATCTCCAGCATAAGGCCTGTCCCAGCCCTTGCAGGTCACCAAGCTCTTTCCTGACACAGTTTTTATTGCAAATTCTTATGGAAAAGAGGAAGAAGCTAGAGAGAGTAGTGAATGGCTCAGCATAAGCTATCTTCAGCCACTGTGTCCCCTTCCACAGCCTAGGGAATGAATTGGACTCAATGGAGGAGAGTAGGAAATAGAAGATAATGCTAACATAGGAGAAGAAGCAAGCAACGGACTCTGTTCAACAGATGCTGAGTGCTCACAAGGAGAATGGTTTCCAAAGCACCATTCCACTGTAGCCTGTTAAAAAATCATTTTACTCCTCAATTATTATAAGTGTGTCATGGTTTCAGCCCAGCCAGTAACAAAGCACCACACAGCCACTCGCTTACTCCCCCCCCTCCCCGGCCACGGTGGGACGAGGAGAAAATATAAAGGCAGGCTCACAGGTCGAGACAAGGACTGGGAGGGATCGCTCCCCACTTATGGTCACGGGCAAAAGACAGGCTCAACTTGGGGAAGAAACAACATCAATCTAACTTACTACCAACCCAATCCAAACAAGGATATTAGGAAGTAAAACCCAACCTGAGAACACCTTCCCCCCAGCCCCCCCGCCTCCACTCCCGGTTCTCTCCACCTCCTCCTCTCCCCGGCGGCGCAGGGGAACAGGGATGGGGGTTGGGGTCGGTCCGTCATACCTGGTCTCTGCCGCTCCTTCCTCCTCAGGGGGAGGAGGACTCCTCCTCACTCGGCCCCTGCTCCGCCGTGGGGTCCTTCCTGCCGGCTGCAGTTCCTCACAAACTTCCCTGGCGTGGGTCCTTTCCGCAGGCCGCTCTTCAGTCACAGACTGCCCCAGCACGGGCTTTCCCAGAGAGTCACGGCCATCTTCGGGGGGCATCCGACTGCTCCAGTGGGGGCTCCTCCCCGGGCTGCAGGTGGGCATCTGCTTCCCTGCTCCCCCCCATGGGCTGGGGGAACAGCCTGCCATCTCACCACAGGCTGCAGGGACATCCCCTCCTCCAGCACACCTCCTCCCCTCCTTCCTCACTGGCCCTACTGTCTGCAGAGGGGTTCCTCTCACATTCCCATCCCCTACTCACTGCAGGCTTCCCCTCTTAAATCTGCTCTCCCACAGGTGTTACCACTGTCACTGATGGGCTCAGCCTGGGCCAGCTGCGGGTCCGACTTGGAGCCAGGGAAGCTTCTAGCAGCTTCTCACAGGAGCCACCCCTGCAGCCCCCTCCCCCGCCACCAAAAAAACCCACCACACAAACCAAAACAGAGTGTTATTTTGCAATAGTGTTAAGAAAAGCCTGATCTCGCAAACAACTGTGCTTGCATTCATTTATGGGAGTAATCCCTCAAACTCTGGCTGAGGACAAGGGACAAAAAAGCTGTGTAACCCATCTTTGTTGGAAATAGCTTCAGCTACATTCATTATTTCAGTGGCTTGGGGAGTTATCCATAGTTTGGGGGACAGATGGGAAGGGCACATCGGTATTTGCCTTGGCCCTGGGCCACACAGAAGGTCTCAGGGTCTGTGTCTTTGCCTCACTGATGGGTTTCATCACCACAACCTGCTCAAACTTGCAGCCTGGCCTGAACGCCCGGATTCTGCTCTTGCTGGTCTGCCAGTGATCCTGGAACACTTTCCAGAGAGAAAGTTTCTAGTTAGAGAGATTTGCAGTACTGAACAAAGCTCTCCAAAGCCAGCCATTGGGTTTCTTGTAAAAGGACTTCTCATAAAAATGTCCTGACTTTTATAACAATCTCTTGATTTTGCAGAATGAGCCTGTAATGGTTTGGGGGTTTGTCTTGGCTGTAAAGAGTTTTATCCCAGTATTTAGTGCCATTCATCATGTTTTTACTGCTGTGCCAGAAAAAGGACTTGAAAACTAACAGAATTCCTTGAAATCTGAAACACGCTACAGCACAGAAGTCTTAAGTTTTGTATTTTCCTGCATGTAACCCCTACAGCATCTGAAAGACCCTCTACGAACCAGCAGTAGCAGCAGATACATATGTCTGCAGGTATGGCAAATGGAGCTTTACCAGGGGCTGGAGCTCCTCCAGCCCCCTCTTGTCCCCCTCCGCCTGCCTCCTTCCCCCAAAGTACCCTGCTCCCCTTGCCCAGCTTTGCTTACTGTAACCTGGGCCTCTGACTGCTCCCACTGTTCTGAGGATGCAGTTGAAGTAAAAGAGCTTTTTGAGAGATGCAGGTTATCTGAAGAGGAAACTCTACCCATGAAAGTAACACATCTGTCATTTGTTACTAAGCCAACATTTAGAGGTCTCCTTTCACATACTCCTCTACAAAGTGCAAAAGAAATTCATCAGCATCAGTTCTTATCATATTAATGCAGTAAATTGAAAGCACCATTAAGTTCCTGATCTGCCTTTCTCTCAGATAGGACTTCTTTGGAGCAGCAACTGTCTCTGTCTCTTTCCCCAGCACAATGGATTTCTAGAATTTCCTACATTACAACAAACACCACCATAACAGGAGCAACACTGCACAGCTGAGGGTGTTTGTACAAATTTGCCAGGCAGATGTACTAATCTCCAAACAACATTTAAAGCTCCTAGTCATGCAGCAGCACCTGGGCTGAGTCAGAGCAAAGTTTGAAATGAAGTACAAAGAAATTTCCTCTCACACATACACTCACAAAGTTCCCTCAACATCACACTACCCCAGTTTCTATAGATTCCCAAACCTAAGCACTTTTTGGCATGTCCTGGTAACCCTTCCCAGTAACTGGCATTCAGCTATATTGTGCCTGATGTGAATTGCTTGTGATGCTCTGAATATCAAGTTCATGCTGATTTAAAAGAAAAAAAATTAAAAAAAATACATCATGAATAGGCTTTCAGCTAGCTGCAGACTCAGACAAAAGCCCAAACTTGTGAAGAAGTCAGGCAGCACACTCCTCAGAAGTCATAAGGCTATTTCTTACACTCCACTACGTTAGCAGGTTTCATATCCTTTCACAGGGTGCTGTATTTCAGAAGCAGCTTTTGTTATTCCAGATTGATCATTCATGGCTTTATCTCAAATCTTTTCTCCTCAATGCAAGGGACAAACTCCATATCCCTTTGCATTTATTAGAAAACGATTCTTCTCAAACCAACAGTACCACTTTATATTACAAAGGCATCTTTATTGGGAGACAATGCAAGACAACTGAACTGTCAGATTGCAAAGGAAAGGGTCAAATCTTTACATTACTACAGAAATGATATGGTGTTTATCAGAACTCTGCATTTTCTGCTTCATTCTCTCTGGAGCCTTTTGGATCATGCTACAAGATAAAAATAACAATGATTTCTAATAGGTAATTGCTTAGGCTTTCTTTCATTAACATTTTCTTTATATTCCTACAAACTACTGCCAAGCTTACTTAAAAGTCTGTTAGCCCTGTAAAGAATTGTGCCTGCAAATCAATTCAAAATGGTCAGTCCCCCTGAAAAACCGAGGTTTACCAGGCTTATGCAGGAAAATGTAGACTCAGCTCATGGTACAGCAACCCTCTCAAGAAAGAGTTTTGTTCTAAGGCGTTAGTCCTGCTGCAATTAATATTCCGTATCTGGGGAATTAGGTAGGATCTGGCATCCCGTGAAGGTCTCTGCACTCCTACACAGCAGCAACCTCCTCCAAATCCCGCTAGCCACAATGAGAAGCAACGGCGCTGAGCTCCAGATCCTGCCCTCCCCTGGATCCCATGGAGGAATATTGCTGTTGATTTCAGCAGGTTGGACTCTAAGGAAAAGCCAGTCTGGAGGGAAAAAAAGTCTGCCTCTGTTCTCAGATGTACCTGTGACATCAGGGGACTGACAGTGGAACAAACAATGTGAATGAGATCTAATCAAGCCTAGTGAATCAGCCTTACCACCAGCATTGTCAGGGTGCATTGACCATGCCCAGTTTTTCATGCCTGAGAAGATACAGGACAGCTACTAGAAGGGATCTGTCAAATGCAATATTGCCCCTCTGACCTGTGATGTCTTGTGGTGGCAGAGCCATCCCAAGACCAAGGAGAGGATGTCCTTCTTGGTCCTGTGTGACTTAAGGCCATCTCCACACGGTCTGAATGCCACTTAGGACCTTGCACTTAGGCAATATAAAAAGCTTAACATCACTGAAGTCAACAAAGGTATTCCACAGAGCCAAAGGAAATTCTTGAGCAGGGAGCCAGCCAACACAATGGGCACTGCAAGGCATGCAGCTCTGGGTGGAGTTTTGGTTGTACAAATACATACTACATTTCTTAATTACATCGTGCTCCTTCCTAACTCCTCACTGTGTGGAAATGATACATTGGTTGCCCTCAAGTTCTACACCCGACTTCATTGAAATGATGGAGATTGAAAACTGTCTTCTTGTACTTTATAAAGCCAAAGTTAAAGACCTTAGGAGGCAAAAATGTGTATTGGAGAAGTAAAAGAATGTGAGGAAGGAAAGGAAAATGCAGGTTGAATATTGTGAGAAAGTTCTGAGCGGAATACCTAGTAAGCTGAGTTTCCTGAGAGAAACGAGAAAAAAAACCACATAGACATTTAACACCAGACTGGAGAAAATCCTGGAAAATACACCATTGGGAACAATCCTGTCCTGTCTGTAGGGCGTATGACCTCATATGCACTGGAAAATATTGAAACATTTTGATGCCTAAATGAAGTTCCCAGCAATATTTGAGTATTTCATAGAGCTCAGGAAGCAAAACAAGCCAGATCTTTCAATGCAGAAACAAAATTGCTAACTCCAGCCCAGATTCTGCTCTAATCAATACAAATGCAGAGGATCTGAAGTGAAGTAACTCTGAATTTACTTTGACTCTACACCAGCAAAATAGGTTATTTGCTCCCCTGCCTCACGTTTTCTGAAGTTTCATTAGGTTATGCAAGCAAAGCCTTTTGAAATGAAAAGTGTCACAGAAGTGCTGAGCGTCATTGTTCCTTTCTAATAAAAGAGGGGGGGAAAAAGCAAGAAGCCTGAACTTCATTCTACAGATAAATAAAACAGCACTCCGGGACTTCTTTAGATCAAAAATTCTGTTCTTAATGCAAAATTCTGCTTAAACCCAACACAGCGGCAGCAATATTCAAAACACCACTTTTATATTCAACATCAATAGGAAAACAAAGAGAAGTAAAGAGATTCTTCCTCATATTTTAGCAGCATCTTTTATTTTTTCTAAAACATCAGCATTTCCATTTTAAATGTGCTTCCGAAGCACTTAAAATCTAACTTGCAGAATTCGCTCCAGGCTGAAACTCTGCATGTTCCCCGCCCCTCCCCCCCCCCCGTATTTAGCCAAAATTTACATTAGGAGTAAATATAATTGGAAAAAAAAAAAAACAAACAAAAACAAAACCCCAAAATGAATGTATGTTTCAAAGCACAATTTAATATAAACAAGCTAATTCACTGGGGTAGCTCTTAAAGAATAAACTCAGCCTCGGAACCACACCCATTTTAGGCTAATGTCACGATCAAATAATCTTACCTCTAGGATAGAAATACTGATGTCATTTGTACTAAGTGTCACTGACTTCAGAGGACACACAAAAATTCGCAGCCCATAAGGGCCCTGCTGCTTTTTTAGTAAGATTATGAAACACCAAAGAGTCAAGGTATCTGAAGTGGTTGGGGACAGAAAGAAAAAAACACAGACAGACAGCTAAGTATGAAGGCTACTCTCTGCATCATTTCTCTTCTTCAAGTTGCATCTCCACTATTCCAACAGCATTACAACTCCCTGCTTGCTCTGCACCACTCATGACCTTGCTGGCAGGGATGGCCTCCTCAGAGCTACCGATTCTGCACTTTATGACCAGTAATGTTTATTACTGATGCTTCCTTGCTAACCTGCTTCATTAAAATGGTTGGTGTTAGCTTAAATAGCAAATCTTTGCTAACTCAGGTCTCCTTCAGCAGGACTCCTTAGGGAACAATTGCACAAAAAGCTGTGCTGTTAGATCTGTCAGGGCAACAGCCTTTAGCAAGGCTGCAGTAGGAACTTCTGTGAGCAAGGTGAAGGCAACCATAGGAAAAAGGATCCTCTCTTAAGAATATACAGAATCTAAATCTGCACCTTTTCTTTACCTATTTCAGATATGTACGTGCTAACTTTGATTCCCCTCCAGTCAGATTTGGTGGCCCACGCATAGAGGAAAGATTCAAGCAATACAGGCTACCTCTGATTAAGAGAGTAGGAATCTAAGTAATGTCATTTATAATCTGAGAGTGACAGAGGACATATATTGCATCAGTTTGGCTTCAGTCCTGAATTTGTCTTATATTTTAACTCCCATCTGAATACAGCAGAGAGAGAGCTGGCTAATCTTCAATAAAACATATGCTACAAAATCTGTTAAGATAACATCCCTGTCTAAATTTCCTTGTTCTCAATGTCTTCCCAAACAATAATACTTCCTTGCCTTACTCATCTGGACTCCAAACATAATTCCAAGAATTTGACTCTGTGCTGTACCACAGCATGTGAAGGTATCTTGTGGTGCTGGGAAGCAGATACCGAACATAGGCAGTAGCAGTCACTGGATGCAGTTTAGCAAGTCAAAGTCAAGCCGAGAAGGGATGAAGCTGCAAAACTACACACTGCACTTAATCTTTTGGTGGATGCCTATAGAACACTGGAGAGATAACTGTTGTGAAACATAGCAGCTATGAAGCAGCTTCTATACAGGTTGTTCTGGTAAAGAAACCACAACACAGCACAGCTTAAATGGATTAAAAGCAACCTAACTGTTGGCTCTTAAAAAAAAAATGATCCTCAAGAAAATGTAATTTTGCAATGATATATTCTTGGTGCTACATTTTCAATATTTGCATTAATGATCTGGAAGAAAAGCAGTCGGGGTAATTCACCACTGGAGCAACCTAGGAAGATCCTGCTTTTCTCACAGTTAATCAAATTCAGACCAGAAGCTTTTTTCTCCGAGATATCCTCTTTTTCAAACCGAAATTATATGAAGGCTGTCCTATGACCTGTGCTACAGCAGACCTCAGACTAAATAGTCACAGTGTTCTCTGCTGACCTTATTATTGCTGAATCTATGAGCCTATGACATGACATGCAATCACTCACTCGCAACATTTAACAGTGCTGTGTTCCTTGTTTGCTCTTCTTCTGTTACCTTCTGGTGAAGCATCTGTTCCTTTCATATGCCCCTCTTGCAGTGTCTTTCTATGTGCATGTATACACTGGATTACTACCCAGCCTGCAGCTTGTCGTTGTCTAGGATGAGGATTGCCCTGTCACATGCCTATATGAGCACAGCAAAGTCACTGAAGCTTTGCATCTGACAAGAGGAAAGAGAGGAAGCTGTGGCAAACCAGCTCTGCGCAGCTAACTTGCAGGTGAAGAAGGGAACTTGGTGTTTGAGTGAAGCAGATGCCCCTCCCCAGCCTCTCCCCAAAAGTTAGCCTTTTGAAAAATATTTTTAGGCTAAAGAGGATGAAAGAATGAAAAGGCCATTTTTGCATGTTTTTATGCCTGGGTTTTTTTCAGGTACAAATATCAGGAGGAGTGGGAAGAATATGTATAGATGGGGGAAATGGTTGAGATAGATAGGCTTGGGAGAACTGCAGAAGAGTCTGGGGTAACCATTTCCTTCCTGGAAGTCTCTTGACCATCTCAGATCCTCCCTGTCTGCAGCAAGGCTCTTCTCAGTTACAATTTCTCCCTATAGGCAGAAAATGATCCTGACCATAGTCTTCCAGGCAGAAAGCAGAGAGTCTCACTTCAGCTGTCAGACAAAATAATGGCTACTGGTCACTGCCTGCAGTTCTTTTCCTCTGGCTCCACACAAACCTTTCCCGGGAGTTTCTAGTCCCTGTAGTCAACTGGAACTACCCTCACCAAAGCCCCTAATGACTTTTTCTTAGGCAGTCTCAGAACTGAGATGGCCTTCATTGTCCCTGACCCACAGCTTGTCTTTGACTGCCAGCCATGTTTCTTGAAACATGACTTAGGTTCAGTGACTCTCTCTCTCCCAAGAGTCTCCTCTTACTTTTTTAACTGTTTCCCCAAGCATCTCCTTCGAGGGAGAGCTGCTTCTCTACATGGTCCCACAGTGCTATGACCTAGTGCTCTTCCCTTCTTTGCCCTCTACATTTTAGACCTTGATCGTCTCACCTGCAAAGTCAGATTCACTCATTAATATGCTAACAACTTGCAGATGTCCTTTCGATCTGTCTCTTTAAAATCTCAAGCCCAAAATCTCAAAGGCTTTCTCTAAGATTTCATCACAGACAACACAGAGCCATCACCCCACACTCAACTTTCTCCTCATCTTGATGGAGCACTACCTTATTATTCTGTCCTCTGCACCCAGCAAACACTTGTCCTGAGCACCCTATGGGTGATGGAAACTACTATGGCCGCTATTGGCATAGGACACTTGGAGAAGGATTCTGCAGCAATTTCATGTGGTGCTGAGAGCTTTTTTCAGAAGGCGACATTTTTTTTCTGAGACAAAATCAGAAGTTGTTAGGATCTGTGTCTCCTTTTTCTCAAATAACCAAATGCTCCTTTCATCACCCCCTTCTTCAAGAGCTCTCCAGATTTTCTAACCAACAGTTCAAGGACCATCATTTCAGGAGTTGCAGCACTCCCATGAGACACAAGGGAAACAAGATAGAGAAATGAGGGGAGGAAAAGAAGGTGCTGCTGAAAACTTTACTCATTTACTGAAGGGAGTAGCAAAACTTGTGCTTTGCTTGAGTACCATCAATGAGGGATCAGTACTAAAGATGACAGTACAAATGGCATGGATACCTTGTAATCATGGAGAGGGCTCACTTCTCACATGCCACTCAGAATCAGAGCCAAAGCGTCAGGTTCAGAGGTGTATAAGTCGGCAGGTTGTTTCATGCTCTGTTCCCTTGGATTTATCACCTCTGAGCTTGGCTTAGCTGTCCTACGCAGCCAAAGGGAGTTCTGAGCTAGTGCAGTTTTCATCTATAATTCCTGCACACTGACCATTTTAATGAAATGCTTTACCTTGCCAGCATAACACTCTTTAAATTGACCATCCTTGCAATACTTGTGTCTTTTGATCCACTGCCTCTCATAAAATTGGCTAACCTTTAAGTTCATTATGTTCTTAAAATTATTGCTATGTTCTTAAAATCATTGCTCTGCATTCAGAGAGTGAAACAATTCACCAAATTAGTATGTCATATCTGAGCTACTTACCTGCAAATTTCTAGTCTCCCCGTTAAAGTGGAATTGACTTGCCACGGGGCAGCAAAAAGAAGATCAATAATTACAGACTCCAATTTGCCAGAGATTTGTTAAACTTCGCTTCCTGCTGTCATGCCCTCAATAGTTACAGTCAAAGATACATCCCTGCAATCTGTTCTAGCTACCTTATATATGCCTCAGTTTTCCAAACATTCAAAGGGAACCAGCTGGAAAAACTGCACTTACTGTTATCAGTGAAGATGGTATCCATCTACATAACTGTGCCCTCAAGAGGTTACAGACAGCATAACTTTCACCTCAGTTGTCAGTTCTTTGAAGCAATCCAACAGAAACGTCCCTGAAGCGTGTTCTGAGACACGGAAGCAGCAGTTTGCCAGCAGTGCACTGCAGGCCACTGACAGCCACTGCAGAAATGGCTGGCCTTGGGCTGTTAGCTACTTCTTGTCGCCCACCACCAAATTTCCTTACAAAAAGCTAAAAATAGCATGGTTTTTCATGTAAGCAATTGCTGTAATGGCTACAGAGCTGCCACGTGATCGTGTATGAGAAAGGAAGGAGTTCCTGCAACTGCGAATGGGAGGAAAAGTCTATGATGCGATCTTCCTACTAGGAACAGAAACTTGGCATGTATTATCCCAGAGTCATCTTAAAATACATGTATGCTCTGTAGCCAGGATCATCTGAAATAGCAAATATAGACCACGTATGTAAGATCAACCAATATCTAAAGAGCCCTTCTGACTCTGCATGGATCTGCAGTTTCTTGCAGGTTCTGCCACTCAATTTTTATGAGAAGAGCAGATTTATGGTATAAGCACTCATGAATAATTCACTCCCATGAGTTGCCACATACAACTTGGGGAAATCCCAGCTGTAAAACTTTGGCACTGTTTAGCTAGTGCAAGCTGCAGTACTTTTATACAGGTGTTATTCCACTGACCTACTTGGAGTTACTCCTCCTTCGCGCTGCTAGAAGAGGAGGATCGGGCTGTTTGCTTACAACCTCTGGTAAGCAAACCTCTCTGCCACCTCTTCACAGCAGTAAAAATGCTTCCAGTGTTGGACTAAGTTAGTTTTAGGAACCTTAGTGGTTTGGCTCACCACAGCTTCAGGAGCTTGTACATCTCACCCACTCCTGGACCTCCCATAATACTCTGTTGTCAGCTGGCTTAGTTCCTCATCAAGTCCATGTTTTTAAATCATGTTGAGAAAATTACTTGGATCCTAGACTAATGGAACACCACTAAAGCAATAAACTAGCTACACTGAGCATGTCTTTATGCTGGTTTCTCACTTCAGGAGAAGTATGGTTTATTCCAACATTTGCCCTCCACCACTGGAGAAGGAGTCACAGGGGGGTGTTGGGGCAGGTGACTCACAAAAAGAAAGTAAAACCGCCTAGCCGTCTCCTTGCCCTAACACGGAAGGTGAATTAATAGCATCACTCAGTGAGCTGCTTACTTCCCCAGGCTTTTTTTTCATATAAAGATAGGAGGGGGTTCTTCTCCCCATTTAAAAAAAAAATTGTCAGGGTTTTATTTGGTTAGATCTCCAAGTGGAGGCCAATTAAAATGACAGTCACTGTAGTGCCACTGAGCCATATTCAAAGCACACATCATGGTATATAACTAAACCTACAACTGTGGTACAGGGAACAAAGAGCTGACATTCCCGGATAGTAAATAAAGTGAACAGCTCGTGGCTATCTTGACATAAAACAACCTAATAATTATAGTGCCTAAGTTAGACATCTGAATAAATGTAGTCATGTCATTTAAACAATGAAGCTATACTGATTTATAGCAGGTAAGGATCTGATTAAGCATGTAAGGATCTGATCTTTACCCTAATATGTCCCTTCAGTTCATCCAAATTATTGGCTGTCACCACCTGGCCTCTCCCTTGTGTCCCCACAGTCGGGTTTTCAGCAGGTTAAGAAATAACGGATTCTCACTTTGTTCATTTCTTACACACTTCCAGCAGTGTGCAGTGAAATGAGAGACAACCATAAAAGCCAGTAGAGGGGAAAATTAGACATGCTGTGTAACTAATTTCTGAACTGTAAGCAAAGTTGTTGGCAATTTTCGTTGCATATCACAAGTTTATATTTCTCTGAATTGTCCCCTACCGAGGACAAGCACTACCTGCTCAGGCCCTTCCAGGCGGGATGGGATGCTCGCTGCCTGGGACAAGCAGCTGGGACAACCTCCAGGGGAGGCCGTGGTGTGGTCTGAAGGGAATTCTCACCTCCTTGCACCGGAGTCACCATCCCACCTCGGAGAAAGGCACATTCCTTCAGCCCACACCAGTGTCATGGGGAGTGGGGTCCCTCCCGCATCCCCCGCCCACCTGCCCACCGCCGGAGCTGCTGCCTTTGCTGGGGTGGCTGTAAGCAGACACGGGCACAGCTGGCCCTGCTCTGTGGGCAGGCAGGGGAGCACGGCCGCGAGAAAGGGGCCAAAGGCAAATTAAAACCAGTCGAGCCGAGCCAGCAGTTGGAAAGAGGGGGGTGGTCAAAGCACAAGCCTGTGACAGCTCTAAGTGAAAGCAGCCAGACCGAGCGGGCTTGCAGAGTGTCACGAAACCAAAAATACCCTCCACCCCCCGGCCGCCCAGCTGGAATTGTATAACAGAGCAGTCTTCACGAAGCTGAAGCTCGCAGAAGAGTTAACTCTCCAGCAGCTGCTGCACTTTCGAATTGTCAGCCAGATTAAACACAAGAATGCCTGTGGGTCGCAAAGCTGAGGGAAGGGCGATGTGATGGGGTCGGCTTGCTCTAAAGTGCAGAAACTACTCAAAAAGCTGGTGGCAGGGCTCCCCACGGCCGGGAGGGAGCTACACTGGCATTGCCTGGATGGAGGCTTGGCACAGGGCCCTTTCCTTGCTTCGGTTGTCTGCCTCAAGCTAGACGGTAGCGGAGTTTTTGTCTTGTGCTTCCTTAGGCTGCAGACTTGTGATGTATCCAGACTGCCCTTGCGGGGCAAGTCTCTGTTTGGAGAGGGGAGAGGTGGGGGTCCCACTGCAGCCTGCTCCACTGGGGCATGAGCCGGGGCACCTGACTGGGACTGGACGCTGCAGGACACCCGAAACGCTGGTGCCTGCGCTGGCCTGGCACCGAAAGCTTGGGGAAACACATCCCCTTACTGGGGCGGGCGTGCAGCAGGCGAAAGACAGTGCCACTGAGCCATGTGTCACTGATGATGAGAGAGTGACGATTTACTGGGAAAACTGCCCTATAAAAAACACGCTTGAGGATCCTGTTTCTTGTCTCATACCCTTCAAATACTCCACAATTATAAATCCTCCATACAATTACAAGCTAAAAAAAGGAGTGGTGGTAATTCTCCCACACGCTGTCTGGCCCGTGGACTCAACAAACCTGCGGCACCATCAGTGGGCAGTGTGGGTCAGACAGCCCAGCGGGGCTCCTCCTGGGAGATGGTGGGCCACCTCCACCAGGGATAAACAATCCCCACTTCAAACCTGGGCCACAGACTTGTTGCCAGATCCATGCAGCTGCAGAGAGCAGAGGTGGAGGGAGCTGTGCCAGTGATGGGGGTAGGAGGGAGAAGGAAGAGAGGTTGTTCCCACATAACACGGCCTCTCCTATGCAAAACCGCGATGCTCCACAGGGCTCTGCAGCCCCCACGCTTCCCCAAGTACCTCCATCCCAGCTGAGCTCTGCTGGAAACTTCAGCCCACAAAACCGCTGCAAAGACACTGGCCCGCAGAAGTCGACTTGCTATGCAGCTCCCAAAGGCTGCACAACAACTGGGACGGGACTTAAGCACAAGAGAGGGACCACAGGCGGCTGCATCTCTGGACCACTTTCAGGCGTCCAGACAACCAGCTCAACCGTCAAGGGAGCCAAGCGGTCTCCCGTGCTAGCAGAAAGTTTGACTCATCCCCTCCTCATCCCAACACACCAGGGGAGTCTCCGCACATGTAAATCGACAGCCTGAATGCCCCCATCCCCTCCCAGCATGAGCACTTACCCCCCAGGAACTGGATGCCTCCTGCCACCCTGCCCACAGTCCTGGAGATGAGCTCGGACACACAGCAGCCCATGAGCGCTGTCAGGGCCACCAAGAGGAGCAGCCCACAGCCCAGGCCCGTCACCACCGTGCAGATCCTCCACTCGGCGCTCGGGATGGCCTGGAAGGAGGCATAGCGGCCACACTGCTCCACCATCACCGTCGTCTGGCGGCTCTCGTCCCGGACTGGGTAGGAACACCTCCGGAAAGTGCCGAAGGAAACCGACTTCTCCAGCTGAGACCCCAAGAGCCAGTAGGGCATGAAGAAGCCCACACAGGAGGCAGCGGCGCAGAGGAAGGAGAGGAAGGCCCAGACGACACCGGCACAGGTGAGGCTGGAGGCCATCTTTGTATCTGCTCCAGGACCCCTCACGATGGGGAGACGGAAAAGCAGCTGTGTATTTTAGAGAAGGTTTATGGATAATCCAGAGTCTCTCAGCCTTGACAAATCCTCGCGCTGGGAGAAGCTCGGATCCTGACAGCCAGGGGGATGTTTCCTCCCATCATGAAGTCAAAGATCCCTAATAAAGTAGCAACACACAAAAAAAGGAGAAAGATACAAGTTCAGTAATACTGACATTATAAAAAAATGTTTATCTGCCAGAGTGCTTTTCCTTCCTACAGGACTTTTCATTAAGACATGTCACTTTTCTGTCCCATCCTTGCAAGCAGCCGCCAGAATTGCTGTCAGCGATACCAGCTGCCAGGGTCGGTGGGACGGCGGTGGTGGGAGGCAGCCAGCCGGCACAGGCTGCTGTGCGCATCCAGGAATGCTCTGCAGCCACCTTCAGGGGCTCCCCGTGTACTTGCCTACTCACTTTTCTCCACCGTACATCTTGATGTCTCCTGTACCAATGGAGAAAAAAGGCAAGGTCTTGTTTATCCTTAGCTAGTCGGCCCTTCGTCTTGCAACGCCCGGAGAATGTACTCCACGTTATACATGGCCCCGCAGCTTCAGTACAAAACCACTCGCGGTGCCCAAGGCTTTTCAAGATCGGACCCTTGTGGCAGAGGTAAGCCTCATTAACACCCCCCAAGAGAAGTGTTACGAGGTGGCATGTTTTCCAGCACTCCCTTAAGTTGTTGGCATCCCTGCACAAAAGGAGCCTTTTATCACTTGATGCTCAGAAGTGCCAGAAGCCCCAACTCCAGGTGGGCTGTTGCTGATGAAGACGTTCCCACATCTTTCGGATTCACTCCCACACAACCTCAAGCAGCACATGATTAAAACAGGAGTCTCAGTATTCCTGCTCGCTCTCAGCCCAGCTCCTTCTCTTCTTTGCCTCTTCCCAGCTCAAACCCAGGAGCCTTAACCCCTCTGCATCCTTCTCAGACAACTCCCAGCCTCTAAGCTCAGTACCAGTGTGACCAAGTGCGTTTGACTGTCATAGAAACCCACACGCTGCTTCCCAGAGGCTGGGGGTGTATTTCTTGTTAAATCCACACTGGATCATTACTCCAGCTGCATTTGTAAATTCATGATCATTTTTCACAGTTGCTGCCAAATTAATTCCGATAGCTATTTACAGGGGCTTTTCTTTCTAAGCATGATTAGACGCCAATCAGTGAATCCAATTCATGTAGAGGCAATAAAATTAAAACTACTTCAGCACAAGGAGGGAATGTAGAGAGAGAGTCTGTAAGTGAAATTAAGCATGTGCACCACACAGAAGTTTTGTTTACTTTTAAAACACTAAGAAAAAGAAGTCTCTTCTATAATGCTGAAAAAGGCCTATGCCACTACTTAAGGAGTATACACCTATCTACTTGTAGCCTGTCCGCTGAAATGCCTTTCAACCTGCAAAACACCAAAGCCCTGGGGAGAAAAACTTGGGAGAGGGGCACAGTGTGCCTCCATCCCTCCAGATGCATCTTCTGGAGAAGGATCTGCCTGGGTCTTGGCCTGGCACCAAAAGTCTGAGGCAAAGTGGGTCACGGCACTTGGGGGAAGATCATTCCCTGAATCGGGGGAGGAGGTACGGCTGGAAATGGGGGACAACATGGAGGCTTCCAGGGGTAGGACCCCGCAAACGCGCCGGCTCGGGCCGGGCAGCAGCTTTGCCTCCCCAGCAAAGCCGGGGTGCTCTCCGGGGAAGCGGACTCGCCCCTCCGGCCCCGAAACCCCGCTCCCCCGCTCCGGGGGTAGGAGGGGGCGGCGAGGAGATCCGGCTCCCCCCGAGGGAAGGCGGCGGCCGGGAACCAAAACTGGCCGGGGTGGTGCGAGGGGAAGGCTGCGGGGAGAGAGGGCGCCCGCGGGGCCGGTGGGGTGCGAGGGGGAGCGGGGAGAGGCGGGCGGGGGTGCAGGGGGTCCGGGAGGGGCGGGGGCTGGCAGGACAGGGGGGCCGGGAGGAGCAGGCTCGGAGGGGAATGGGGTCCGGGAGGGAAAGGGGGGATGCGGGCGGGGAAGGGCTAGAAAGGCAGAGGCGCCGGGAGGGCAGGGGATCCGGGGGGGGGGGGGGGGGGGGCGGAGGCAGGAGGACGGAGAGCCGGGAAGACAGGGGGGCCGGGAAGGGAGAGCGGTCCGGGGTGGCAGGGAGATCCGGGAAGGACGGGGGCCCGGGAGGGGTAGGATGCGGGAAGGCACGGGGATGGGAGGGCTGGGGATCCGGGAGGGGAAGGGAGTCCGGAGGTTCCAGTGGAACGGGCAAGAGATGCGGCCGGGCAGGGTGTCGGAGCGGGGAAGGGAATCCGGGAGGGGAAGAGGGTCCGGGGGTGCAGGGGATGTGGCCGTGCAGGGTGGGTAGGGGTCGGGAAGGGGAAGGAGGTTCTGCGGGCTGGGGGATCCGGAGTAGCGCAGGGGATGCAGCGTACAGGGAGTGCGGAAGGGCGGGGGTCCGGGAGAGGAAGGGGGTCCGGGTGGGGGGGAATAGGGGATGCAGCCGCGCGGGGAGTGCGGGAGGGCCGGGGTCAGGGAGGAGCAGGAGGGACGAGGGCTCCGGGGGGGTGCCGGGATGGGCCCGGGCAAGGTGCCGGGGAGGCGAAGGGCTACTTACTGTCACGCCGGGCGCGGGGGCTGCCCGCCGCGGCTGCCGGGAGCACATGGGCGCGGGGCCGGCGGGTGGCGGCCGCCCCAAGCGACTCTCCCCGCGGTCCCGGCGCGGCGGCGACGCGGGCGCTCCGAGGCGGGCGGGACCGGGACCGGGACCCTCCCCAGCCCGGCCCGTCCTTCCCTCCCTTCCTCCGCACGTTCCTCTCTCCCCTCCCCGTTTGACTCCTCGGGAGGCAATGCACTCCGCCGCCTCTCCTCCCCCTTCCCCCGCCGCCGCCTCCCCGGGCGGGACCCGCCGCGGACGGCGTAGTTGCGGGGCCGCGGAGAGGGCCGGGGGCGAGGGGCCGGGCGGCGGCGGCGGGGGGGCGGGGGAGCGGCGGACGGGGGCAGAGGGGCGCCTCCCCGGGCCCGCCGGGGGCGGGGCGGGGGTCCCGGCTCCCGGCTCCCGGGGGCCGGGGCCCGGGGCGGTGGGTCTCGGCTCCCGGGGCCCGGGGCGGTGGGGCCCGGGGCGGTGGGGCCCGGCTCCTCGAGCCCGCCCGGGGAGCGCTGCGGCGGCGCCGCCGGGCTCGGCTCCGCTCCGCCCGCCCGCCGCGGCTCGGCGGCTGCCTGCGGGGTGCGTGGGGCGGTGGAGCCGGGGACGGAGGGGAGGCAAGGGCAGGAGAGGGGGGAAAAGCCGGCGGGGAAGGAGAGTTAGAAGGGAAGGGGGACGGAGTGAGCCCTTACATGGGAAAATACTGGCTAATCTCCTGATGGTGTGCCTGCGATAAGTGTGTCTGTGTCTGTGTCTGCGTGCGAGCTGCTGATCCAGCATTTTGATCGCACCAGTTCGGGAGCTGGTCTACAGCGAGAGTCAATGTGACCAGAGTACCAAGCAGCTCACCCCGGCTGGGTTAGGTCAAGCGGAGAGACGGGAGCTCCAGTCCTTTCCCAGAGTGTCTTCAGCGGGAAAGTTTTGGGGAGGGGTTGCCTTGTGGGGGCAAGGAGGGATGGTGCACACACAGCCGCTGGGAGACGAGAAATTTCCTATTCTGCTTTTTCCTCTCCGCCCTGCAGCTTGAATAAATTCCTTCAGACAGAAGACAATTTTATGCCAGGTTTAAATTATGTCAGCACCAGACATGCAAAATCTCTTCGGTAATGTTTCTTTTACAGTCCTGGAACATGGCATGAGATTTAAGTACTGATCATTAATATTATTAAAGCTAAATGGAAGTGAGGTTTATTGCACTCAGTCTGTGTTTACACCACTTAATAGTAACAACAGTCATGTTCAGAATTAAATTACAAAGCCACCTTATTGGATTTTTAAATAAGACTTTCCATTTTTTCCCCATAATGCAAAGTTTTAAAATCAGAACGCTACTGAAAATGCCTGTTTTCTCAAGGGATAAAAAATGGATTGGAAAGTATCTAGCAAGATCGAGTTTTCCATCCTAACATTTCAAGTGCATTCTTTAAGGAAAAGTGCTTCAAGTCGAAGAAGTAGGTTAAATATAGGCTGAGTGCTAGAGTGTATGCAATAATGTGCTTCACAAGGAAGACAATGGAGGCATACCCCCAAACCAGCTGTGCCCCCCTGACTACCTTCGAGGCTACATCCACCTAGTATACATCTATACTAGCAAGTAATGCGGATCAATCTGATCTGATCAGTTGGTGCTCAGGACCTGAATGATGTTCACACTTTTCCATAGGTTTTTCTGCAGATTCACTCCAGCCTGGGCCTATGGACTGAGGGTCCCATGAGCACTCGGAAAGCAGCAGATGCACTCCTGGTGTCCGTCTTCTGCTTTAGTCCCATCTTCACCTGCTTTGTGTACTCACCACTGCTGGGTAAAACAAAACGTGCTGAGGATGATCTGGAGATCACGCTCCAAAAGCTTGCCCTTGATCCACACCAAAACGTGAATGTGGAGGTGCCCACGGGCTGGCTGATGGAAAGGGAGCTGGTGTGACTTTCCCAAGGCTGAGAGCTGGAGCCTGCTCTGCAGCATACCATTCTAGCACCCTCCCCTCAAATCACCTTTCTGCCTGGTGCCAAGCCTCCGCCCCCAAGAGCGCACCAGCTCTCAGGTGTCCACTTCTGCAAGAAGCTGTGCACTTCTTGATGAGTGTAGACACTCTTCATTTACCGCTGTCATGCCTTCACTTGGCTCAGTCAGGTGTTTTGCCTCCTGCTATTCATTTTACCAACACCTGAAATGACAGGGATACTAAGGTAACATTGTGACATTTGAACTGTGCTCTTGGCGTAAAAAAAGAGAAGAATTGAGTACTGTTACTAAATCTACAATTGTTTAAAGACCCGGTCTGACACTCTTTCCTTAGCCAAGGGACTCATAGTTATAATGAAACTGTGATAAATGTGTCTAAATTAGGCATGTGTTGGGATGAGGCATGGGTAGAAATTGCTTGGCATTAAAATGACTGTGGAAAACTTCTGTTTCACACATGTAGACAGTTTCTCAGTTAAAACTGGCTTTGTAAACCTAGGGAGAAGCAAACAAGTATGCATTTATTCATGCAATTTATCTCTTCCGTGGTATATGCCAAGGTCCCCAAGTCAGTGTTTGCTTTGCTGATGGCATCTCTACAGCAGTTCATTTACTTCCCTTATATGGCCTTTACATTCACTCCCTGAGCTGCTGCCATTCTGCATTCCCTCATGTAAACTGTATGCTGAATTCTGCATCTCTCCTGAAGCATCTTATCTTGCCAACTGTCTCTGAATGCCCCTGCAAGCTGGATGCATGACTTACTTAGTCACTCGTAGGGAAATAAGCTTTATTTCACAATCCATTTTCTGTCAGAGAAGTTTTGTTTTGATTAGAAACAAATTAAACACATTGTGTGTATAAGTTAACATCCAAATTCTTATTCAGTTTGTTTCCTAGTGTTTACAACTCAACATGTTTCAACTGTATCAACATTTGCTGCCCCTTTCAGGGAACATTGTGCTTAGAAGTATTTTTACTGGGAAAGTTAGCTGAAATATTTCAATCCACATCTAACCTGTCTGAAAGAAAAAGGGAGTTATTACATGGTGCTTCAGGATCCGCAGTCTCTCTTGTAACCACAAAAGCAGAGAGACTTCCTCAGAGCAAAGCGATAACAAAAGTTGTGATCCCCAGGGTCTTGTCTATACTGAAATAGCAGCTGGTTTTAAAATTGGTTCTGGTGTTTTGAAATTTAAGAGAATCTGCTTTTGAGAAAGCTTCAGAGTTGGTTGAGGGAACCTGGGCCGCGGATTCCCCACTGCTGGAACCACTGGAAGTCAGACTGGATCAAACACTCACAAATACGCTGCCAAGAAAACTACCCTAGCAGGGAGATGGGAAAATATGCTTATAGATTTTACCATTTCTCTTCTCCCCGATCCATTGATTAAGCTGCTGTTACAGCTGGGGCCCTACAGACTCAATGGAGCTAATCAGCACAGCAGAGAAAAGAGAGAAAATCCTATCACTGTACCTAAATCAATCCCAGCTAATATACACATCACAGGCTTGGTCACAGACTCTTTCATTACAGCGTATCCTGTAAGACAATCCATTGTCATATAAAATGCCATAGGGGAGTACATATATTCCTGAACCCCGAGGAAAATGAAGCAGCTAGCGAACCTCCATCTCATTCTTAAGTCTTTGACAAGAAAAAGAAACAAGGCGTTTTTATCTTGCAGGCCACCATCTGGTTTTCTCTTGTGTGGTCTGCAGGAGAGTGATCATGCCGACATGGTTCCGAGCATCTTACAAAACTGGATCTTCAGGTCATGTCTGTACTTGATTTTTAATGAAAAAGAAAGGTGTAGGCACAACAATAGACTTGAGGTTATGTACTGGGAGCAACAGAAAGTCAACCCAATTATTCAAATACAGTCACTAACAACCAAACAGACAAGTACTGTTAGGGAAATCATCTGATAATTAATATACTTGCCTGAAATTATGTCCAATCCCCAGCAGCTGGGAAAAAATGTCAACTAAACAGGCATAAAAAGAGAACCCCAAGTCTAACACCCTCAAATTTCTCAGAGGAAGGTAAGAAAACCAATTCAAGTCACTAGATCCTAACACATCCACGGGGTGTCTCTTCCAAGTCAAACACATTGCATGTTTTCTACTGTGGGTGGAGCTAGACTCCTGAGATTTTGGGCTGTCACATCTAAACCTGAATCCTGGCCTAAAAACAGCCCTAAACAAAAGATCCTCTCTCCACTTCCACTCCAGTACTATATTATGATTAGTACTTATTTTTATGCTGGTTCTCATGGTAGGAAACTTTATAAATCCTATTACTGGCAGTTCATGAACAGAACACATTTCTGAAGGACAGTTGTCTTACTAGATAGAATGCTGTTGTTGCTAACATCAGTCTTTCAATCTCTGGATGCACATACAAATAACACGTAAATGTAAAACAAAAAAGGGAAGCATCCTTTCTTATTTGCCATAAACTGTCCTTATGTTGTTTCATCTTTACAAAGTTATTACTTATCATCTATTACATAAAAGCCACCAGGTAGCCTGCATTTTGCAAGGCTCTAAAATAGCAGCCACAGCAAATCAAGCTACTGATTGTCTCTTTTGTGTCCTGTTGTTGACAAGCCTGGTGGCTGTGGGAGAGGCCGGAGAGGTTTGTTCTGCACCAGCCCCACGGCTGAAGGGAGGAATGCCTGCTCTGCCCTCGCAAACGCTGCCAAGGTGATGGAGCTCGGGGATGACAGGTCCCAGACCTGTCCTCCTTTGACAGGAAGCTGGCTTAGTCCTGCACAAACTCAGGAAAAACATGTGGATGATTTCCATGCTAAATTTCCACTGTTCCCAAGTGGACTTCGAAAAATAAGGAACATCTGGATGATGAACGAGGAATTTCCCATTAAGAAATGCTCGCCTACTGGCAGAGTGTTTTCTGTGCATGTAGACCCCAATGCAAATAATTTAATTGTGGCATCTTTTTTACCAGGGGAACATCTATCTTCCCTAGATGCTGTTAAAGAAAGATGTAGGGAATGTACAAAGAGCAGGCCTTGCCAGGGTGTTTTCTTGCACTTCGTGGCGTGCCTGTTTGGAGAAACAAGATTGTTGAACAACGCATGCAACAGTAAGAAGACTTTTCTTTTTGATTTAAAGCCTCAGTTGGGGACCGGCTTTCAGCTGAGAGTCACGTTTTAAAATTGGGGCCAGAAGCGTGCGAGTTCCAGGTGGTCAGAGAGGCGGCAGGCCCGTGGTGTGCTCGGCGCGGCGGAGGGGGAGCGGAGCTCTGTGCTGCTCGGTGGTGAGGATGGCTGGCATGGCGGTGGGGGCACACTGTGGCGGAGGGGAGCAGGGACAGGTTTAGTCCTTGCCCCCCCTGAAGCATTTGATGCGGGCTGCAGAGGGAGAAGGGCGCGTATGTGAGAAGCGGGGGCGGAGAGTGGAGCTTGCTTCTGTTCTCCGCAAAACTTGTGTGATTCGTAACCACCCTGTGCCGCTATCTTGAGGTTCATGAGGTGCATTTGCAGAACATGCAATGTTGACTTTAGCGGCACAGATTGCGTAAACCTTGTGTATCTGTGAATGGGATGCAAGGCACTGTCGTGTTCCTCCCCCCAGCCTTTTGCTGCAGAACTGGAGCTGAGCTGCCTCTCCCGGAGCTCTAGCAATCGTTTGCATCTAGGTCACCGTATCTGATCACATTCCCAAGGATGAGGCTAATGATTTCTGGGGTTTTTAGAAGGGAAAGCTGAAAATCCTCTTGTTGGGGACAAAGGCCAATTCATTTTACAAGTGGAAGCTCATTTCCTCCCCATCATACCCTGAGGTTTGTACAGATCTCAGGCACTCCTTGAAGCTGGAACCTCTGAAATAACTCACAGATTCATTCATGGAAAAACTGTAATGCCAACTCTTGTTAGCTGAAACCCAAACAGTACCCACTTCCCGGTCTATCTGAAACATGTTCTCAGTAGGGGAAGAACCAAGCTCATTTTTTTAAAGCTCTCTAAAAGGCTTGTCCATAGGAAATCCAGTACATATCTAGCATTCATATACCTACATGGGTATGCATTTATGTATTATACATATATACCTATACCTCCACATATTAAAAATACTGCGGCAGGGAGTACCTGAGACCCAGATTGGACTGCAGAGCCCAGGCTACCTGCCCTGCACTGTGAGTGGGGAGCGATAGGCACCTATTCAGCCACAGTGGGTTGAATCATGTTCTGGCCATGCGTTGTGCTCACAGCAAAGCTGCAGCAAGCTGAAGAGAGGTGTATCTTGGTCTCTGTGTCTGTGTTAATCTTTTGCTTTGGCCTGTGTTATCCTTCCAAATTACAAGATGTTCTTCCTATGTCATTCAAATGCATTGTTTCCTGCTTCCACCAAAAGCTATGTGCTCTGGAAGAGCTCTCAACTGCATGTAAAAGGGTTCTCTCTATATTATGTTGTAGCAAAATAACCTAGTCATAGATTGTGCTTCTGCAATATAACTACGTATTTCAATATTCCTTTTCACGATGAAAAAGCTAATTAGCAAGGTCGTTACAGTTGCCACTTTTAAGGGGGAAGATAGTAATTCCATTAATGTGCTCACAGGAACTTCATTTATATTACCTCTTAACCTTTACAAGGATATTATCATTTCAATAATTAATTGCTTTTTGCCTTTTAATTTGCAGTTTACCATTTTCAAGGGAAATTACCCATTAAACCGAGGACTCTTCCCCCCCCCCCCCCCCAAAAATCCTTCACTCAAATATACACCATAAGCTGTTCTTAGAGAAGCTAGATATTTGCTAAGCCACTTTCACCTTTGATAAGACAGGGCCGTGGTAGCTCTGCATATTAAAGAACTGCCCATCGCTCAGCCCTTTAACCATCTGGAGGAAAACAAGGCAGAATGGGGCTGCGACAGCGATGAGGAGGGAATTAATTATTTCTTATTCTCTCCTTCCAAATTCAGGAAGTCAATGCATCCTTCCTCTCTGACTGAGGCAGTGAGAGTTGTCTTTCCTCTTTCTTCACAACCATCTTGTTTCTTCAGCTGAAGTTAATAGACACTGCAATACCCATCCATGTGTGCTTCTGTTAACTTCAGTGACTGAAAAAAGAAAGGAACTTTGGCTCAACCTTGTAAAACAGAAACTCTGGCCATGAATCACCAAGCACTTCAGCACATCTTCGAGCCAGTGCCCGACACTTTGGAGAATGGAGCTTAATACACCTATTCCTGCTCATGCTCAAGTTTCTCGTAAAACAACTATTCATTTCAATGAATCGGACACAAGCCGATATCTCCGTGGTGGTGTGCTGGCATAATATCTCTGCTACTGATAACAGAAATTGTACAAACCCCATCATGCTAAAAGAAAACTTGATTAATATTGGTATCTGAGGAGGTGAGTAATGCATCCCAAGTAGGCATATGTCTGATAGAGTGAAACGCGTACCTCTGAGAGATGGATTTGCATGGGAAGATGGAGAGGCGGTGACAAAATGAATAAAGAAAGGAGACGCAGAAGAAGAGGAGACAGAAGAAGCAGGTATGAACTAGACTGCACCATTGATTTATGAATGAAAACCTAAAAGTTTTTCTGATTCAGGTGCAAAAATTAAACTA